>NC_134909.1:4769943-4874943 GCF_041734735.1 Babylonia areolata
CTTCACACCTGGCCTCACGTTGTTCTCTTCACACCTGGTCTCACGTCGTTCTCTTCACACCTGGCCTCAGGTCGTTCTCTTCACACCTGGTCTCACGTCGTTCTCTTCGCACCTGGTCTCACGTCGTTCTCTTCACACCTGGCCTCATGTCATTCTCTTCACACCTGGCCTCACGTTGTTCTCTTGACACCTGGCCTCATGTCATTCTCTTCACACCTGGCCTCACGTTGTTCTCTTGACACCTGGCCTCACGTCATTCTCTTCACATCTCACGTCGTTCTCTTGACACCTGGCCTCACGTAATTCTCTTCACACCTTACGTCGTTCTCTTCACACCTGGTCTCACGTCGTTCTCTTCACACCAGGCCTCACGTCGTTCTCTTCACACCTGGCCTCACGTTGTTCTCTTCACACCTTACGCCGTTCTCTTCACACCTGGCCTCACGTCATTCTCTTCACACCTGGCCTCACGTCGTTCTCTTCACACCTGGCCTCACGTTGTTCTCTTCACACCTTACGTCGTTCTCTTCACAGCTGGCTTCACGTCATTCTCTTCACACCTGGCCTCACGTCGTTCTCTTCACACCTGGCCTCACGTTGTTCTCTTCACACCTTACATCGTTCTCTTCACACCTGGCCTCACGTTATTCTCTTCACACCTTACGTCGTTCTCTTCACACCTGGTCTCACGTCATTCTCTTCACACCTGGCCTCACGTCGTTCTCTTCACACCTGGCCTCACGTTATTCTCTTCACACCTTACGTCGTTCTCTTCACACCTGGTCTCACGTCATTCTCTTCACACCTGGCCTCACGTCGTTCTCTTCACACCTGGCCTCACGTTGTTCTCTTCACACCTTACGTCGTTCTCTTCATACCTGGCCTCACGTCATTCTCTTCACACCTGGCCTCACGTCATTCTCTTCACACCTGGCCTCACGTTGTTCTCTTCAAACCATATATCGTTCTCTTCACACCTGGCCTCACTTATAGTATACGCTACAACACACACCACAGTATACAGCACAGCACACACTACAGCACACACCACTGTACACATCACAGCACACACCACAGCACACACCACTGTACACATCACAGCACACACCACAGCACACACCAAAGCAAACACCAAAGCACACACCACTATACACACGACTGTGCATATAACAGCACACACCAAAGTACAAACCACTGTACACATCACAGCACACACCACTGTACACATCACAGTACAAACCACAGCACACACCACTGTACACACTACAGCACACGCCACTGTACACAACACAGCACACACCACAGCACACATCACAGCATATACAACAGCACACACCACAGAACACACCACAACACACACCACAGCACACATCACAGTATATCCCACAGCACACACCACAGCACACATCACAGTATATACCACAGCACACACCACAGCACACATCAAAATATATATCACAGCACACACCACAGCAAACACCTGTACACACCTCAGCACACACCACGGAACTCACCACTGTAAACACCACAGCACACACCTGTACACACCACAGTACTCACCACAGCACACACCACTGTGCACACCACTGCACACTCCACAACACACATCACAGCACACAATTCAACACACATCACAGTACACATCATTGCACACACCACAGCACACAGATGCACACACCACAGCACACGCCACTGTACACATCACAGTATACACAACTGTACTCACTACAGCACACTCCACAGTACACATCACAGCACACATCACAGCACACACCACAGAACATATCACAGCACACACCACTGCACACACCACAGCACACATCACAGTTTATATCACAGCACACACCTATACACACCACAGCACACACCACTGTACACATCACAGCACACACCACAGCACACACCACAGCACACATCACAGTTTATACCACAGTACACACCTGTACACACCACAGCAAACACCACTGCACACATCACAGCACAAAACATTGCACACACCACAGCACACACCACTGTGCACACCACAGCACACACCACATCACAGTACACACCACAGCACACACCACTGTACACACCACAGCACGCAACACTGTACACATCACAGTGCACACCACAGCACACACCACAGCACACACCACTGTACACACCACAACACACACCACGGTACACTTCACAGCACATACCACTGTAGACACCACAGCACACACCACGGTACACTCCACAGCACATACCACTGTAGACACCACAGCACACATCACAGTACACACCACAGCGCCCACCACAGCAAACACCACTGTACATATCACAGCACACACCACTGTACACACACAAGCACACACAACAGCAAACACCACAGTACAGAACACAGTAAACACTACAGCAAACACCACTACACACCACAACACACATCACAGCACACACCACTGCACACACCACTGTACACACCACAACACACACCACAGTACACACCACAGCAAACACTACAGCACACAGCACAGCACACACCACAGCACACACCACAGTACACAGCACAGCACACAATACAGCACACACTGTATACATCACAGCACACGCAACACCACGCATTAAAGCACACAGCACTGTACACAGCACAACAAACACCACAACACACACCACAGCACACACCTAAGCACACCCCAAAGTAAACACCACAGCACACACCACAGCAAACACCACTGTACACATCACAGCACACACCACAGCACACACCACAGCAAACACAACTGTACACACCACAGCACACATAACAGCACACACCACTGTACACATCACAGCACATATCACAGTACACACAACTTTACACACCAAAGGACACACAACAGCACACACCACTGTAAACATCACAGCACACACCACAGCACACACCTGAACACACAATACAACACACCACTGTACACACCACAGAACACACCACAGCACACACCACAGCACACGCTACATCACACACCACAGCACACACCACTGTCCACATCACAGCACACACCACAGCACACATCACAGTTCACACCACAGCACACACCACTGTGCATACGACAGCACACACCACAGCACGCACCACTGTGCACATCACAGTATACACCACAGTACACACCACAGCACACATCACAGCACACACCACAGTACACACCACAGTACTCACCACAGCACACACCACGACACATACCACGGTACACTCCACAGCACACACCGCTGTAGACACCACAGCACACATGACAGTATACACCACAGCACACACTACAGCACACCCCTCAACACACATCACAACGCACACCACAGCACACACCACAGCAAACACCACTGTACACATCACAGCACACACCACTGTACATATCACAGCACACAACACAGCACACACCTCTGTACACACCATAGTACACATCACAGCAAACACCACTGTACACAGCAATACGCACACCACAGTACACAAAACAGCACACACCACAGCAAACATCACTGTACACACCACAGCACACAGCACAGTATACACCACAGTACACACCACTGTACACACCACAGCACACACCACTGTACACACCACAGCACACATCCTAGCACACACCACTGTACACATCAGAGCACACACCACAGTACACACCACAGCACACACAACTGTACACACCACAACACACATCACAGCACACACCACAACACACATCACAGCACACACCACAGCACACACCACTGTACACACCACAGCACACATCACAACACACACCACAGCACACACCACAGTACACACCACAGCACACATTACAGAACACTCTGTACACACCACAGCACACACCACAGCACACAGCACTGTACACACCACAAAACACACTGTACACGCCACTGTGCGCATCACAGTACACACCAGAGCACACACTTCAGCACACACCACAGCACATACCACTGTACACACCACAGCACACACCACTGAACAAATCACAGAACACACCACTGTACACATCACAGCACACACCACAGCACACAACACAGCTCACACCACTGTACACACCACAGCACACACCACAGGACACACCACTGTACCCATCACTGTATACACCAAAACACATTCCACTGTACACGTCACTGTGCACATCACAGTACACACCACAGCACATACCACTGTACACACCACAGCACACACCACAGCACACATCACAGTACACATCACAGCACACACCACAGCACACATCACAGTACCCACCACAGCACACGCCACGGCACATACTACGGTACACACCACAGCACACACAACAGCACACACTACAGCAGACATCACAACACACACCACAGTTCACACCACAGCAAACACCACTATGCACATCACAGCATACACCACTGTACGCATCACAGCACACACCACTGCACACATCACAACACACACCACAGCACACACCACAGCAAACACCACAGCACATACCACTGTACACACCAAAGCACACACCACAGCACACACCACTGTACACACCAAAGCAAACACCACAGCAGACACCACAGTCACACCAAAGCACACATCACAGCACATACCACTGTACACACCAAAGCACACACCACAGCACACACCACAGTACACACCACAGGAAACACCACTGTACACACCACAGTACACATCACAACACACACCACTGTACACACCACAGCACACACCATAGTACACACCACAGCACACACTACAGCACACACCACTCTACACATCACAGCACACACCACTGTACACACCACAACACACATCATGCCGCACACCACAGCACACATTACCTCAGACACCACTGTATACACCACAGCACACACTACAGCACACATCACAGCACGCACCACTGTACACACCACAGCACACATCACAGCACACATCACAGTACACACCACACCACACACCACTGTACACACCACTGTACAAACCACACGACACACCACTGTACACACCACAGCACACACCATAGCACACACCACTGTACACACCGCAGCACACACCACTACAAACACTACAACACAAACTACTGTATACTCCAGAACACACACACCAGCACACACCATTGTATTTATGGAAGAACTGCACAGAGAACAGACAGACACACAGACACAGACAAAGACACAGACGCACACACACACACACACACACACACACACACACACACACCACTGTTCTTATGAAACAATGTACACACCACTGTACTTTTAGAAAAAGGTACACCCAGACACTACAGCACACACCACAGCATACACCTCCACATCACACACCACATCACGCACCACATCACACACCACAGTACACACCACATCACAAACCACAGCACACACCACAGCACATCACCCACTACAGCACATCACACACCACAGCACACACGCCATCACACACCCCATCACACACCACAGCACACACCACAGCACACACTCCATCACACACCACACCACACACCACAGCACACACTCCATCACACACCACAGCACACACCTCTGTATACATCATTGTACACACCACAGCACATACACCACAATGCACATCACAGTGCACAGCACAGTACACACCACCGTACACACCAAAGTACACACCAAAGTAGATGCTTCTGGAAAAACTGTAAAGACACACCACTTTACTCATGGAACAACTGCACACACACACACACACACACACACACACACACACACACACACACACACACACACCTGTACTTACGGAACAACCGTACACGTGAAAAAGTGTACACACCACTGTACGTATGGAACAAGTGTGCATACACACACACACACACACACACACACACACACACACCGTCACACACACACACACACACACACACACACACACACACACACACACACACACACACTTGAGCTACTAAAAATTCAGACATCTCCGTAAGTGTACTTAAATACTCATTGAAATTGTCAATTCTTTGAAACTGAGCGTCTATTTTCAGTGCAGTCTTGCATGCGAAAGGATGCTGACACAAACAGATGAACAAGTGAGCAAGCATGAAATGAAGAACATTCCAAATAGATGTGACACAAAAGGATGTATCACAACAAACATCAAAACTGTTTGGTCCAGTTTTCACACTGCCTACGTGAGGGTAAAGCAATGCGCAATTACTTTGTTTGTTTGTTCGTTTTTTTGCTATCACATCTATGTAGAAAGTTTGATGTTATTCCCAACATCCAGGAAAGATTCAGTTCCAGTCATATTAAATTACATTATATTTATTATGTTACACTATCTTGTTTTATTTTATTATATTTTATTTTATATTTCTGTTTGTGTTATACACATTGCCTGAATTTCGATGTTTGGTCTTCTTCTTCGTTCGTGGGCTGCAACTCCCACGTTCACTCGTATGTACTCGATTGGGCTTTTACGTGTATGACCGTTTTTACCCCGCCATGTAGGCAGCCATGCTCTGTTTTCGGGGATGTGCATGCTGGATATGTTCTTGTTTCCACAACCCACCGAATCTTTGACGTGCGTATTTCATCATCTGCTTGCGTATACACACGAAGGGGATTCAGGCACAAAGAGGCCTGCACGTATAGGAGATCGGAAAAATCTCCACCCTTTACCCACCAGGCGCCGTTACCGAGATTCAAACCCGGGACCCTCAGATTGAAAGTCCAACACTTTAACCACTCGGCTATTGTGCCCGTCTGTTTGCTGTTGATTTCCGATGCTGAATTTTAGGTCGATGCATTGCAGTGATCCATCTTATGTGAAATACAATAAATAGATGTGTTTCAGTGTCATTACTGTTCATGTCTTCACTAACGCCACTGTCATTATCATGATCGTCGTTGTCGTCGCCCCCCTTTTTCTCTTTTCTCTCTCATTTTTCTCTCAGATTTGCAATGGGAAAAGGCAGGAAACCAACTCCGATGATAAAGGAAATATTTTTGATGAAAATTCTGGGGACTTCCTACGATTTCTCACACATTGTGAGAAAACGTGGGAGGGAAGCGACGACCACGATTTCTCGCAATCCTACGATTTCTCTCAAAGTGAGAGAAACAGTGGGCTTGTTAACATGGTGAGGGGAATGACCACGCTGTCTCGCAGTCCCATGCTTTCTCGAACCAGGAGAGTAAGCGTCTGGGGTCAGTGCCCCACGGTTTCTCTCACTGTAAACAAGAAAGCAAGTATAATCACCAAGGACATTTTTGAAATGACGAAAGTGCATGACAGGGATTACTTTGAAATCCATTTGAATATCATAAAAGTACAAAAAACAAAAATTTGAATCATCTGAATGTTTGTGATACTTTGTGGTTAAAAAACATTCTTTATTTTGTGACATGTTAATCAGTGTCGTATCAACCACCGCCACACCTTCACCAGCCCTGTTCTCTCTCTCTCTCTTTCCGATTTGTTTCTTTTCTGGGTGTGTTGAAAGCATGTCGACTGAGCTCTGTGTCTGCGGTTGAAGCGTACGCCCATCAGTTTGTGTCCATCGAATACCAGCTCTTCTTTATCCACGTGAAATCAATAGCACCCTCTTTCGGAGGTGCAATTTGATCCACGACCTTCATCCATTCCCCCTTCCTCCCACCCCCTCCCACAAACACACTGTGCGTCAACTGGAACAAAAAGAGGGGAAACGCTTCAGCAGTTGGTTGTGTCCCGGACTGGTGACCCGTGTGACCCTCACACGTGTTTGGAGGTCAGCTGTAGAAAGTGGGTCGCGTCCGTCCGTCAGTTAGTGCGTTTGTACTCTCTCTCTCTCTCTCTCTCTCTCTCTCTCTTTATATATATATATATATATATGCATATATATATATATATGCATGTGTGCGTGTGTGTGTGTGTGTGTGTTTCTATTGTTTTATTTACTCGTACAATAATTGGAGGAGGAAAAGAAGGAGAGAAGACAGTGCTTGACAAAAGATACAAACAAATGTTATAGGTACATCAAGTTGTCAGAGATGCACAATCATACATATTGCAATCGAAAGACTGCCACTGGGTTTGAAATCAGCAGCAACATAACATAATGCATAATCACAAGTGTGAAGACCAAACACTGATAGCAAATAACATTCCTTACACATATAAATACGGAAGTAAAAAATGGCAAATGCTGGTTCACTGAAAGTGCAATGACAGTATAGATTAGGTGATGCTTATAGTGTGAAAATGACTCAAATGAATCAGTTCTCATATTGCGCTATACCAGAGTAAACCATGCAGTAAAAAGCACGATAACAGTATGACAACAGACCGCCAGAGAGTTCTGCGGCCATCTTGGATCTTGCGCATGTGCATCTGACTTTTCAAGTACTCGTAATCGCGAGTGATAAAAGCAGCAAACATGAGCTGTCCTCTGTGTCATCAGTTGATTGCCTCCATTGCTACAACCAAACTCTGTACAATGAAGTGCCATCGTACACACACACACACACACACACACTAAAACTCACACATTGCAATTTGCTTTGATTTTCTCCTTTCTCAGTGACCGCCATCAATTGGTTGAAATCGGTTCTAACAGGTCTGATTTACTGCCTATAAAATTTGGTGTACCATAAGGATCAGTGCTTGGACCACTTTTGTTTTCCATATATATAAATGACTTGCCATTACATATATAATGCACATGTGAAATGTTCGCGGACGACACCTCACTTTAGTCAAATAATGATAATCCAAATGAACTTGTAAATGATCTTCAGAACAATAAGTTTGGTCAAATGGACTGAGTTCAACCACATGTCCCTAAATACAGGCAAAACTAAATGTATGTATGTGACCACACGACAGAAGCGACAAAAATATTTACCTCCTTTACACCTTTATACATCCAGGGGCAAAAGAGATGAAAAAGTTACATCACATAAAGTATTAGGGGTCATGATAGACAATGACCTGTCATAGTCTGATCATTTTGCTGATCTAGGAAAAAGGAATTTCGAAAAGAATATACCAACTTTGCGAAGTTAAACAATTTCTCAATCTTCATTCAAGGAAACTTTTTTCACGCACACATTCTATCTCTCATAAACCATGCATCCACCTGGAGCGAAACTAACCTCAAACACATCAGCCGTTTACACAAAAGAGCTCTGAAACTGATTAAGCTAAAATCTAATACTGACTATCAGAATTTAGACATTCTTCCGCTCAGAAGTAGACCATTGCTTAACTAATGTTTGTGTATGCACAGTATAGTGAATGGAACGGCTCCACAAACTATCTTTTCCACGACCCCAAAACAATTTGTATAAATCTAGATTAACATATTCTGTGGGCCAGGAACGCTATGGAATGGTTTGCCTTCCTCCTTAAAGTCATGTCGTCTGAAGCAAAAAATCATTCAAAAAAGCACTTAAGAAATATGATGGGAAAATATGATCCCTTCATGCTTTGATATGATTATCATTGTGTCTGCTTGTCTGTCTGTCTTTCTAACATAAGACTATCTATGTCCTTCTGACTCTGTTTCTCCTCTCCCTCTCTCGACTGTTACCTTTAACTGGCTGTCTGTTCCTGACTGTCATCTCTCTGTCTCTCTCTTGTTCTTTTCTTTCTGAATTCAGGTAATGATGTAAGGATGATGTTTTGCATGGGTTTTTTTTCGACATAATTTCTTATGTGTTCCTTCTAATTGTTCATTTTTATATCATCCTTTCCCGACCCTCACTTCCCCCATTTCTTCCTTTTATATATTTTCTTTCTTTTTTCTGATGTAAAAAAAAGCTGTATAAGCTTATTCTTTTATCCTCAATAAAGTTCATTTTGACTTGACTTCACAGAGAGAGAGAGAGAGAGAGAGAGAGAGAGAGAGAGAGAGAGAGAGAGAGAGAGAAGAAGAAGAAGAAGAAGAAGGAGAAGAAGAAGAAGAAGGGGAAAAAAAGCAGAAGCAAAACGTCGAAAAAAAGAAGCCTGCTGATCGATCGTCCCATGTTGCTCGTAATTTCGGAGAGGCAACCAAGTTCAAGAGCACAGATTGTGTGATGCACCTCTATAGTCATGTAACAACTATCCAGCTGTCTGTCACCAGACTGCAATACATATCAGAAGGTTTTAACCAATGATAACAATTTAACATCATTTTGTGATCACCACATAATACCACACACACACACACACACACACACACACACACATCATAGAGGATTAAGCACATTATATCTATCTAAATCCACTATATCTCACTCTCATATCTACTTGAAGCATTCCAGTAGCAACAACATCAGTATGTGAAGCAATACATTATTACAATATTATGGGTGGCTTTTTTATATTGAATACTGGCAGGTTGAAGGATAAGTCAAAGCACAATACAATGATTGGAAAGAGGCTAGCATATGGCTTGACCTCTGTGGGGAGACTAATTGAACGGAAAAGTAAGATATGGTATAGAGGTTGCTGGTGCTGAAGATATTTCTCGCATGTTATTCTCAGATTGGAAATATGTTCTGTTGTGCTGCGTCCAGTTTGAAAGCCAGCTTGTTCTCCAGAGATGATTTTCTCAGCTTGAGTTTACAGCCTGTTCAAGATGACTTTGAGAACTACCTTGTTCGGGTGGCTGATAAGGCTTACTGTGCATGTGCGGATTTTTTGCACAAATGGAGGTTTCCTCTCTTGCAGATTCTGTTAAGAAATGTTGTAAGTGTGATGATTGTAGGTACTTTGTCGATTCTGGCTGATTTTTCTTTCTTCAATGACTTTACTGCTGCCTCAACCTCTTCGCGAAGAATTGGTGGCTTTTCCTCCTTTGATGCCTGAGTGCACTTGAGTACTGCTGGGTCACCAATGGTTCTGTGGTTGTAAAGTTTTGTTCATCTATAAATGTTCTCTTTCTCTTCGGTGAGACTGTTTTCCAGTTTTGCTTTGAATTGTGGAGACTTTGACTTCTTTGACAGTTTATAGGTCTGTGTAACAGATGAGGAAAATGCATCATCTCAGATTATTCCTAAATAGAACATGCCCAAATAGTAGATAGGTAAGCGGCAACATGTTAGAATCACTTAAGTAGATATAACTGACAAAGATTTCCACATCGACACTTCACGTCACTGACTGCGACGTTCGAAAGAAAAAATATTTATTATAGTGTTAATGGCCCACGAGCACATCATGTCAACATGACGGAAATTTAGCTCAACACAATGCTGCTACTGCATGTCAAAGCTAAACCAGCTTTCAGTTCACTCAGCATACTTACGTGAGATAAGCACTGTGTCAGAAGTTACAAATGATCAGCATTTAACCCAGAACTTTAAACAGCCAGGATGTGAGTGACGCACTGCAGGTGTGTTTGTGTGTGTGTGTGTGTGTGTGTGTGTGTGTGTGTGTGAGAGAGAGAGAGAGAGAGAGAGAGAGAGAGAGAGAGAGAGAGAGAGAGAGAGAGAACGAACGAACGAACGAACGAACATTTTTATTCAATAAAGGCCGTGGCTCCTCATGAAGGGGATCAGTGAACACAAATTGTCACATTCCAGAACAATGAGGAACAGAAAACATTTAACTACAATTCTACCAATGCACATGCACACACAAAAAGCACAATGAATCACATATCAAACTGCGGATTTTGAATACCTTATACAGGTATATTGAGAACTGTTTTACAATGGTTTCATTTATTGATGACATTAGCAAAGAAAGTCGAAACAGATACGGATGTCTATGATATTTTTGTGGAATTAACCGTTGCCTAAGGTCATTTAAGGCAGGGCAACGTAACACGAAGTGAAGTTCATTTTCTTCAGCACATCTGCACAAGGGACAAATAATATCGTGATCATTCAATTTGCTTTTACGATAACGATGAAGAGAGAGATCGGAAATCCCAAATCTATATATCTCAAATGCCTATCCATTTTCATTGACAGATAAATCGGAAGTGAATACATAGAAATAAACTGCTTATAAAACCCAAATCGATCGCTGTCTTGAATGTGGTATGACCATACTTGCCATCTACAATCAATTGATCTATTTTGAAATGTACGGATAAATCCATTTATATTCCATACTCCCTGCCGTAACCACACATAACCAAATCCCATTTCATATAACTTAATTCTCACCATTGATACCCAGTTTTTCTTACCCCTTACATCCAAATCATATAACATATTATACGCTTTTCTTGGCAACCTAAAATCTTCCATTCGTGTTAGTTTTAACCAGTAAGAGATTCATCTTGTCACAGAATTGAGATATATCGGATATCTTTTTGTCTCACCGTAGATCAAATCATTAGGAGTTTTCATACTTACTCCTAGAAACTTTTTCAGCGCAAATAAATGTACATTCTCACAAAATACTGTAGCATTAGACAGACCCTAAATTTCAGCTCCGTACTGAACGATAGGTTGTATCTGAGAATCAAATAGTTTCATAAACAACTCAAAAGAATGTTATCATTTTTTTCATTATGCACAGTAATGCGTGTTTAGCTCTACCTGATAAATCCTTACATGCAGCTGTGAAACTTAACTTAGTTGAAAAATATATTCCTAGGTATTTATATGCATTCACTACAGGCATTATAACCCCCCCATACGTCCATCTTTCTCTAATTTCTAAATACCCACCTTTTCTAAAAACAATTATATTACTTTTTGACATGTTTACTTTCAACTAAAGTGAACTTGCAGAACGAAACAGACTATTTAATTGTGTTTGCAAACCAATAATAGTTTCAGATATTAATGCAACATCATCTGCTAGAAGAAGAATAAACAACTCTAAAATATCACCGGTAAACTGAGCACCATGTTTTCGGTTTCTAATGAGTTCAGTGGTTAGTTCGTTAATAAAAAAGAGAAAACAGAATAAGGCTGCAAACATCACCTTGTTTCACCCCAGAAGTACACTGGATCTTTCATCCTACCCTCACACCTTACCCTAGCTTTCACACATGCATACATACTCATTATACATTTCAACAATTTTCCATGAACATCAGCTTTCAAAAGGAATGGCCGAAGAATTGTTCTGTTTATAGAGTCGAAGGCTTTCTCAAAATCTATAAAAGCTACATACAATTTACGATATAAAGAGAATTGTTTTTGAACGAAAGCCATTATAGTATACATAATTTTTATGATCCACAGTAGAGTAGCCCCGTTTAAATCCTGCTTGGTATTCGCCTGTGATGTTATTGTCTTCTACCCATTCTTGCAATCTATGATTAATAATAGTACTGTAAAGTTTACTACTAATATCGCAAAGAGAAATACCTCTATAATCACTTGGATTATTCACATCTCCTTTTTTGTAAAGAGGTAAAACAACACACTCGGTCCAGTTCTCCGGATAGACACCACTGTTAAAAAAACAGTTAAAAGACATTACAAAAAATTCAGAATTGATTCAGTTTTACTACCATACTTTAACAATTCACCAATTATGCCATCTGGTCCTGCAGCTTTACGGCTTTTTATTTCACGTACAGCAAACATTACTTCGTCTGCTGAAATCGGGCGATTTAAATAATCCTCCCTTTCCTCTTCCCCCTGCGCCCACTGAAATACATTGTCAGAATCAACATGTTTTGTAAGAAGAGTCTTAAAGTGTTCAAACCACATATCCTCACTAATATCGTTAACAGGCTGTTTTTGTTTCAATGAAATATTACGAACTTTGTTCCAGAAATCTTTTTGATTCTTAATCGAAGCAACTAATTCTGACAGCAAAGAGGCGTTAAACAGTTTTCGCTTTCTCTTTAGCAGATACTTATATTCCCGTCTGGCCTTCCCAAAGCAATGACGATCATTAACATCTAAAGTGCGTCTAAATGTGTTAATAAGTATGCGAACATTTCTTTTACTGCTGCGACATTCTGCGTCAAACCAGTCTTTTTGTTTCAGTTTACTACTTACACATATTTGTTTTTTCATACATTCAGCTGCGTCCTTAATGCATTCATTAAACTTTTAACGCTTGATTTATATCAACATCAATAAGGTTAATTGCAAAGTTAATCCTTTCTTGATATTCTTCAGATGATATATTGTTACTATACACATCAGCACAATCCTCATTCCACACAATTTTTTCCAACATAAATTCATCTTCTAACTTTGTATTTCCCAGCTCAGCACCAATATTCCTAAAATGAAGTTCCACAGGCATATGATCTGAATCAATTCTTTCAGACACTCGCACCTCACATAAATCATACAACAATGCATACAGGTCACAAGACATAAGAAATAATCATTCACACTGCACCCACTGTCTGACACATTCGTGGTCGCCATGACAATACACAAGTCCAGGGCAGTACACATGTTCAACAACAATTTACCATAATTATTAAGTACAGAATCCTCAGAACAACGATTAACACTAACTGGGTGGCTTACATGTTGGAACTCTGAAATATCTTAAACATTCTGACAGTAGTGGGAGACATTACAAGTTCTTCCATTCAAATCCCCACACAGCAATATATAAACATCCTTGCAGGCTAACAATCAGTCAAGAACTCCTCTAATAACAGAGAGAGAGAGAGAGAGAGAGAGAGAGAGAGAGAGAGCATCACCTGTGAAACTGACTAAGTGTCGCACTGGTGCAATGTGTTGTAGAATAACCTCCCTTGTGTGTTCTCTCCCTCGCGTTTGACGTGATGTCACACTGGAAACCGAGATTAAAATGGACGCTCCTGACCAAAGCCGTCTTGACTCTTTATTTACGTTTGTGGTAAACGTTACATGGTGTCAGAAGTGTGAGAAAGGTCAGACAGTTCAGAAAAGTCAAGAGAAAAGAAAAGAGAAAGTAGCAATCTTTTCAATCGATTGAAATATGGCTGAAAACAATGCAGGAATTCAGCAAAGGGGCTCTCCAACGAAGCAGTTCACACAAACGTACCAGCCCCAGAAAAGATGTGTCAACTTGTCTCAAAACTGGAAAAGGTTTGAAAGACTATTTGTGTTGTGCTAGTAGATAAGATCAAACCTTTCAAGTAACTGTTTTTCTAGCACTTTTTGCACCAGATGTCTGTGAAATTTATGAAACTTGTTCGAATCTGAAGCTGACAGAAACTGTCTGAAGAAAGTAAAAAGCAAACGTGAAGAATTCTTTGTTGGGGACACTCACGAAGCATCTGAGTCCTACAAATTTCATCTCAGAAAACAGGAAGCATCAGAATCAATTGAGGCATATATAGCAGCACTCAGAAAGCTAGCTAAAACATGCAATTTTGATAATCTGGAAGAAAGATTGATCAGAGACCACGTCCTCAAAGGCGTGAGAGAAGAGGGATCGAGAGAAAAACTTGAAGACAAACAGCTGAGATTAGACAAATGTCTGACAATTGGAAGAGTGTTCGAAAGCTCCAAGCAACAACTGCAGTCAGTGTCATCTAAGAGTGACTTTACACGAGTGCAACGCTTGTTTAACAAAAAGAAAGTTGGAGGCAACAAAAACATGCACTCAAAAACTTCACAAAAGGAATGAGGAAAGCAAGAAATACAAACTGACAGAACAAGAAAATGTTCAAGATGTGGAAAGTATCCATTTCATAGTAGGCAAGACTGTACAGCAAAGGATGTTGTAGAAAATACAGCAATAAAGGTCACTATGCAGCTTTGTATGGAACAAAAGATTGATGCTGGACACCTGGAAGAAGAGGATGGCAACGTACTTGGAGCATTGACTGAAAAACCATCACTGTGTGGTGTAGTAAACTGGTACGCAGATGTTCAAGTGACTACCACCAAACACAGTCGTACTGTAGATTTCAGAATCGACACCGGTACAGACTAACTGTCGTACCTAAGAGGTTCTTCAAGCAAAACACCACTTATCATGAAGACAGACAAGCGGTGATTTGGACCAGGTCAAAGCAAAATAAATGTTGTGGGCAGAGTCCATGCAAAACTGTCAGTGGGTGGAACATCATCAGACCAAGATCTGTATGTTGTAGCAGATCTGAAGGAACCACTACTGGGAAGACCAGCTATTGAGGCACTAAACCTAACTGAGAGAGTCAATGCTATGAAAGATGAGAATCTCTGGTACAGACAGGAGTTCCCAGAATTGTTCACAGGCTTGGGGAAGATGAAAAATATCCACACCATAAGACTACAAAAAAATGCTTGCCCATTTGCCATCACAACACCCCATAGACTTCCACTTCCAATGAAAGAAAAAGTCAAAGAAGAACTTAAAACTTTGGAAAAACAAGACATCATTCGGAGCATACCGTACAGCCAGTGCCTTCGCTATCAACGAATCTGTTCGGAGGAAATAGATATCAAACGAAGATGTCAGGATCTCAAATGCAAATTGAGGAAAAGGGGATACCCAGCCAAACTGATAGATGATGCTATCAGTGCAGTGTCCTCAAAACGTGTCGCCACTTTGGAATACCACAAGGACAAAACCAGTATGACCAGAGTGCCGTTCGTGATCAGATAGAATCCCAGGAATCCACACTGGCTGAAGACGTACATGCTAGTTCTTCACACCAGCAACAGGATGAAGAAGGCTGTTCCAGAACCTTCCATTGTTGGGGAAGGGAACTGTAAGAGCATCAGGGACATGCTGATGCCATCAAAGCTGCCCAAAACTTCTGTTACAAGTGTTACAAGGCTGTTACAAGTGTGGGGGTTGTGTCCTGTGCAACAGTCACCTCAAAGAAACTACAACTTTTGAGAGCGTTGTGACTGGGGAAACATTCCACATCAGAGACGGCGTCACCTGCAAGTCCTCCAATATTGTATACCTGATAGACTGTGAAAAATGCAGAGCGCAACAGTATGTGGGGGAGACAGAAATGTCTGTTCGGAAGAGGTTCTACAACCACATGTACAACATTCGGTGTACTACTGAAGACAAGAACAAACTTCCCTTGGTTGCAAGACACTTCCGACAGTCAGATCACAGTGTAGGAGACATGAAGTGCACTGTTATAGAACAGGTCCACTCAGAAAATCCAGAGATCAGGAAGGGGAGAGAGAGATTCTGGAGGCGGAAGCTGCGCACAAACTACCCTAATGGTCTGAACGTTTTTGACTAATCTCTCTAACTTTGGTGATGGTTGCCTCTTTGGGAACCTGTCCCTCGTCTTCCTGCACCAGTAGTGGCCCTGTTGAATACCTGGTGGACTTGGAGGAAAGACGATTCTTTTACTCAGAGTTGAAAAACACTCACCTGTCCTGGATATTTCAGCTGCCTCCCTCTTCCTCCCTCTCTCTCCCTTGGCTGTGTTCCTTGACAAGGCTTTGAAACTACGTTCGCAACAGTAAAATGTTTGTTGTACCTCTGCATGGACTTGTAACCACCCCTATTGACATGGGCCAATGGCCTATTCATTGAAACAGTTCAGTGTTCAGTGTTCCTTTCCTCCCTCCCTCCCTCCCTCTCTCCTTCCCTCCCTCTCTCCTTCTCAACCTCTCTCCCTCTCTTCAACCCAGTACCAACCTCTCTCCCTCCCTCCCTGTCTCCCTCTCGTGTGCCGTGACTTTTTTTTTTCATTTTTCTATCTTTAATCTGTGAGTGTGTCGTGATATTTTTTTCATTGTTTTATCTGTGCCGTGTGCCGTGACGTTTTATCATTCTTCGTTCGGTTAGCTGTGACCTGTGCCGTGACGTCAACTTTTGACGTAATAAAATAGCTGCTGAAGAAGGAACATGAGAGCTCCGAAAGCTCGAAATGGTATTGTGTTCTTTTTTGATCATATATATATATAATTTACAATTGAGATAGGCCACAAACCTCTGTTGGCACTGTTGAAGACCAAGCTACTGGATGAACTCACACCAAGAATACAACGGTTCCACATGCAACTGATCCCATTTTCATATAACGTTGTGGACTGCAGGGAAAAATCTCATGACTGCAGTCAGTCAAGGGCTCCTAGGTGTGATCCTGCTAAACAGGACCACTTAATTGAGAGACCGAGACAAATGCCTTCGTCTGTACAGTCATTGACTGGATGCCCGCGAGTGATGCACGGCTGGAAGAGATTCGACAGAAACAACTCTCTGACAAGATCTGTAGTCAGATCATAAACGTTTGCAAGCTGGACCACTGGCCTGATAAAGTTATTAAAAAAAAAAAAAAAAGAGACCAAACAAATGTCAACCTGCGACTGTACTGACTAGTTTGCAGAGACTTGACAGTTCACTCAGGTCTTCTGCTGTTCCAGAGTGGTCTGGTTATACCTGCTGAACTGCAAGATGACACCGTACAGAGACTTCACCAAGGTCATTAAGGTGTGGTGAAGTGCAGAGCATTATCCCCAAATAGCGTTTGGTGGCCAGTACTCTCAAAGAAAATAAATGAAGTCGTTGGAGCCTGTGCAACAGAGAGAAAATCTTCACCAGATCGTTTGCAGCCAACCAAGACTCCAGACTATCCATGGCAGAAGATTGCTGTGGACATTTTTTCAACTGAAATGACAATCCAATCTTACCGTGGTGGACTACTATTCACGTTGGATAGAGACTGTACACATGAAACAGATTACACCAGTCACTGTCATTGAACACCGCAAATCTATCTTTGCAAGATTTGGAATTACAGAAGTTGTCATTTCAGACAACGGTCAACAGTTCTACTCTGAAGAATTCCTGAAGTTTTCAATGGAATACTCTTTTACCCAGCTCACCAGTAGTCCCTATCATCCACAAGGAAATGGTGAAGCAGACAGGGCAGTTCAAACAGTGAAAAATCTGTTGAAAAAGTCCACAGACCCCTACATTGCCCTTTTAAATTACCGCACCACTCCACTTCAACATGGCTATTGCCCAGCTAAACTGTTGATGAGCTGCAAACTCAGGAACTATATGCCTACACTTCCCAGTCAGCATATCAAATGTCAGATCAAATGTCCATGAGTTCATAAAGAAGGATACACAATTCAAAGAACAGCAAAAGCACTACTTTGATCTGCGACACCGAGCAAGATAACTCCTCAAACTAAATCTGTCTGGGTGAAGACACCATCAGCCAACAAAACAGTTGTACAAAATTCTTCACCACGGTCTGTTGTTGTTCAGACGGACAGAGGTACACAACGTCGCAACCGCCATCATGTGTGATGAAGAAGTGAAAAGCAGATGTCAGCCCAGTATGCTACACCAGCAGCTTCATCAACACATCCAAATCAAAACCTGGAAACCCACCATGCATCCAGCCCTGAAGAGCCTGCAGACCAAATGGCAAGTCTACTACTCCACCATTCCATCAGCCCGCTGAGGCTCCCGGAGCAGCTACCCGACAACCCACCCGCTGAGGATCCCGGAGCAGCTACCCGACAACCCACCCGCTGAGGCTCCCGGAGCAACAACCAGACAACCCACCCGCTGAGGCTCCCGGAGCAACAACCAGACAACCCACCTGCTGAGGATCCCGGAGCAACAACCAGACAACCCACCTGCTGAGGATCCCGGAGCAACAACCAGACAACCCACCTGATGAGGCTCCCGGAGCAACAACCAGACAACCCACCCGCTGAGGATCCCGGAGCAACAACCAGACAACCCACCTGCTGAGGATCCCGGAGCAACAACCAGACAACCCACCTGCTGAGGATCCCGGAGCAACAACCAGACAACCCACCCGCTGAGGATCCCGGAGCAACAACCAGACAACCCACCTGATGAGGAGACCCACCAGAAGACTGTTTACACCAAGTCAGGCCGGAAAGTTCAGGCACCTTAGAGACTTGACCTGTGAAAGAACGATACACAGGGCAATCTGACATTCAGTACATCGTGAACTCGTGACGTAAACAAACCAAAAATATATGGGCATCTCAGTAATAGACACGAACTTAAAATTGGTGTGAACATATTTTCCATTGATTAGTTTTGAAGGTGCTCATTCAATTTGTCACGCGCCAACGCGATGTGTTTATTTTGTTTTCGTTTCTATCCGTTTTTTACGTTCGTTGTGATTTAACACTCAGAAAGGGGGATGTAGAATAACCTCCCTTGTGTATTCTCTCCCTCACGTTTGACGTGATGTCACACTGGAGACCGAGATTAAAATCGACGCTCCTGACCAAAGTCGTCTCGACTCTTTATTTACGTTAGTGGTAAACGTTACATCTCTCATGAAACTGACCAAGTGTCGCTCTGGTACTCTGTGTGTATGTGTGTGTGAGAGAACATCACCTGTGAAACTGACCAACTGTGGCTCTGGTGCTCTGAGAGAGAGGGGATCACCTGTGAAACTGACCAAGTGCCGCACTGGTGCTGTGTGGGTGTGAGAGAGAGAGAGGGGGGGGGGGGGAATCGCCTGTGAAACTGACCAAGTGCCGATCTGGTATTCTGTGTGTGTGTGTGTGTGTGTGTGTGTGAGAGAGAGAGAGAGAGAGAGAGAACATCACCTGTGAAACTGATCAACTGTCGCTCTGGTGCTGTGTGCGTGTGAGAGAGAGCATCACCTGTGAAAATGACCAACTATGGCTCTGGTGCTGTGTGTGAGAGAGAGAGAGCATCACCTGTGAAACTGACCAAGTGTCGCTCTGGTGCTGTGAGAGAGAGAGAGAGAGAGAGAGAGAGAGAGAGATCATCACCAGTGAAAATGACCAAGTGTCGCTCTGGTGCTGTGAGAGAGAGAGAGAGAGAGATCATCACCAGTGAAAATGACCAAGTGTCGCTCTGGTGCTGTGTGTGTGAGAGAGAGAGAGAGAGAGAGAGAGAGAGAGATCATCACCAGTGAAAATGACCAAGTGTCGCTCTGGTGCTGTGTGTGTGAGAGAGAGCATCACCTGTGAAAATGACCAACTGTGGCTCTGGTGCTGTGAGAGAGAGAGAGAGAGAGCATCACCTGTGAAACTGACCAAGTGTCGCTCTGCTGCTGCTGCTGCTGCTGCTGCTGTGTGTGTGTGTGTGTGTGTGTGTGTGTGTGTGAAAGAGAGAGAGAGAGAGAGAGAGCATCACCTGTGAAAATGACTAAGTGTCGCTCTGGTGCTGTGTGTGTGTGTGTGTGTGTGTGAAAGAGAGAGAGAGAGAGAGAGAGAGAGAGCATCACCTGTGAAAATGACTAAGTGTCGCTCTGGTGCTCTCTGTGTGTGTGTGAGAGAGAGAGAGAGCATCACCTGTGAAAATGACCAAGTGTCGCTCTGGTGCTGTGTGTGAGAGCGCAAATTTCAAATTGGCAAGTTTGCATCAATACCCGTTTTGTGGTATGTCGTTATTTGACAGCAAATGAGAATCTGCTTTGTATCAAATGCCTGATGTATTTTCATCTGAACACTAATGCTGTGGTTTCGGCGTTCTGGCAGTTGGAACACTTATTTAGAATGGGCTCCAAGTCAAATTTCGAGTGCTTGTGCAGGCACGATGGCCTTGTTGAATATAATGCAGGCGAGGTGGATGTAAATATGCTTTGTCATAATCCTCACGCCCTCTCCCAGCTATGGCCGTTACTCATACCTGTTCCATAAAGCATCAATCGCCAAGCATTGTGACGAAGATTTTCCGGTAGTCAAGCATTATTCCAGCTGCCACGCCACTGTCAGGCTGCCTCCTTTTCACCTCCCCCCTTTCCTTCCCTCAGTGTCTCCCCACTCCTCCTCTCTCCCTGTCTGACCTAAAGCCTAGTGGCCGCTGTCACAGAGAGGGAGAGAGAGAGAGAGAGGGGGGGGGGGGAGCTGTGAACTTTGGTATTTACCAAGTCGGTCTGCCCCTCTTGCCTCTGATTGCATCGCCATCGATTCTGGCCCCGAAATATTCCGCTCTGCCTGCCATTGACACAGCAGCCATTGACACAGCAGCCAGAACTAGACATGTGGTAAAGAGAGACAGACAAACAGACAGACAGAACGAGTGGGAAAATGGACGGAGAGGCAGAGAGAGGGGGTAGAGAGAAGGGCGGAAGAAAATGAGTTGAAGGGGGAATGGAGAGAAAGAGGGAGAGTGGAAGATTTGAAGAAAAGAGCGAGAGGAAAGAGAGAAAGAGATGGGAGAGACGCTAAAGGGGTGAAGAGAGGGGGGAAATAGGTGGAGAGAGATGAGAAGATGAACAGAGAAAGGAAGTGATTAAGAAAAAGTGAGGGAGAAGCTACAGGAGGTTTGGAATGGGGAGGGAGGGAATGGAGAGAGAACGAAAAAGAGTAACACACACACACACACACACACTAACACACTAGGACTTCAAGAGATAAAAGGTGCCATTCATCTAATTCCAAATTGAAAGACAACATTTGGATTAGAAGCAATTCCAAACCAAATGCTAAAAAAACTACCAGATTCTTTTATCATTTATATACATAGTTTATTACGAAAACATTAGGAAGAGATAATTACTAAAACAAGTTAAATGCAGCACTAACATAAAAATTACAGGCCTATTGCATTAACATCACATGTCTGTAAACTAATATGAAATAGGCTCGTGCATTTCTGTGAAGAATAGCGTGACATCAGTCAGTCAGGCAGGATTTCGAAAGGTAGGTCAAAAGTAGAGCTCTTAACAAATTAACGACAAACATAAAACGGCAGTTTGCAAGACGCAATTGCGTGCTGGCAACGTGTTTTGATATAACTAAAGCATATGACCAAGTTTGCCACTCCCAGTTGTTATCTAGAATAAAAAGCATTGGACTGTCAGGCCACATATATGACCATGTGAGCGGTTGGTTTTTTTTTTTTTTTTGGATAACCGAGTATTTCAAACAAAAATAGGAAACACATACTCGACAAAAAGAACCACCGAAATGGGCATTCCCCAAGGCTCTTATATTTTCACTATTATTGTCTGACGTACCAGCTAAAAAATGCAGTTCTGGTACAATATGCTGATGATATATGCATGTAGATGGATGTGAACTATGAAAAAAAGAAAACTCATTTGCGCAGTATCCATTATGCAAGGAATACGTATCTCAGTTTGTTTGAACTTGATAGAAATAAAGCAGTATTTGGAAGAAACGGCTTACTCCTGTCCACAGAAAAAAACAAACAACTAATCTGTTTAGCAGTTGATCCAATCCAAATAAGATGCCTAGTTTCAAGCTGGAAGGTGTATCTGACAGCAAAGCTAACATGGAATCAACATATTGAATACCTATTAACGAAAGATCTGAAAAGTCTAAACTTTCTGAAAGTTGTTAGTAAGCAACCATGGGGACAGGAGCCTTCCATACTTATACATATCTGCAAGTCTCTTATAAGATCTAAATTAACTTATGCCCAATAATTCTTTTTCAGTGCACCAAAATATCTATTAAAAAAACCCACAAAGTACAGAAATGTAAAGCTTTAATAGCTGCACTTGGTCTTCCAACACACGCTTCATTTATTCGTACATATAATGGAGCTAAATTACTGCCCCTCGACGAACAAAGGAAAATCGCTTAAGATCAGACACTGATTTCCCAAAACGAGCAAAATCAATTTTGTCTCAAGTAACACTAACAATGTATACAGCCGATATAATTAATGGTGCTGGCATTGATCTTTTCACTACAATGATAAGGTTGACATTGCTTCGAAAAGGGGAGCAAAAAAACATATTAGATCTAAATGACATACAGTACAACTTCCTCTGTCTCTTCGAGAATGTTATACTCTAGTTGACAACTTTGCTTGGGATATATTCAAACATAACATTAAATAATAATAATTAAAAAAATAATCACACAGTATTTGACATTAACATAATAACCAATCAGTTCAGCGTCAGAAAGGAAATACACTCTTATGTGCAGATGGAAAACTGACGCCTTCAAAACAAAATTTACCAGGAATATTGTGTGCCAATGTCGGCAGGAAATATCAAATTTGCATATTCTTTCTGGCGATAAATTAAAAGAGTTCATTCCTATACTTTCCAAAACTTCGGTTACAAAAATATTTCACTCTTCATCGTCAACTTACGACTTTTTTGATAGTTTATCGAAATGTCCAATAGCTACTAACCTGCACGTAATCTGGCATTTGACTATAAGCTGTTTTTACCAGTTAGTTGATTTCATGGTTGATTTGTTGGATTCCTTAGTTTGTTTCCATTCTCCAAACGTTCTTCTCAAATTCTATTTTTTGTCACATATGTAAATGTGTTCAGTTAGTCTACGTTCTCATATATAATAAACACATACAGTGCACTTTTTTTTTCTCCTCATCCAAAATTACTTTTGTGAACAGACGTTAAAATAATGAACCAACCAACACAGAGAGAGAGAGAGATACGCTTATCGAATCGCTCGCGCGCACGTGTGTGTATGTGTTTCATTTCACGAATTCATCAGAATGACATGAATATGACAAGGATAAATGAAAATGGATTCAGGGCTGAAGCCTCATCCTCAAATCAATCAATCTGTCAATGTGTTCATGTGTGTGGGATGGGGAGAGGTGCGGAAATGTGTGTGTGTATGTGTGTGTGTGTGTGTGTGTGTGTGCGAGCAAGAGAGAGAGAGGCAGACAGACAGACAGAGACAAACGAAACGAATTTTATTTCATGAGGGTAGTTGAATAAGCATTATCCCTTTTTCACATCCAGCCCTCTGGGTAAAAACAAAAGAGAGAGAGAGAGAGAGAGAGAGAGAGAGAAGCAGTGATAGAGAGTAGCGAGCTGCCAGAATCAATGACAACACAGGCCCTGTGCGTGCCTTGGCTCTGCTTCCATCCTCTCTTCTCAGGTTCCGATGTGAACATGGTGCAGCGAAGAGGGCGGGGAGAGACATAAAGACAGCGCAAGGGGAGGGGAGGGGAAATGGTGGAGGTGGAGGAGGAGATCAAACATGAACGTTGGCGAAGCGAGGTCCCAACTGAATGCGATCTGCCTCACGTCGATAAGGGCAAAGTCTTTGAGTGTTGTGTAGAATGAGCGAGTTTGTAAACTCCCCCACCCCTCCCTCTGTGTGTGTGTGTGTGTGTGTGTGTTGAATTCTGACTAATTCTGAATTATGTCTCTGACAGGTACAAACCCTATCCCACCCTGCCCCCTTGAGAATGGGCAAAAATGGCCTGACCACAATAGATCGTTCGTTCGTTCTGCTGAAATCAGAAAAAAGTGCTTGAAAGTTAATTTGAAAATCGTTGGACAAACAAAGTGAATGTCGGAATCGTTGGATTGCTGATTATAGTTTTGCTTCTGACACTACTTGTCTTTTGAGTTCTCTTTCAGGGAGCCGTCGTTGTCTTCTTCTCCCTAAACAACTATGTGAAGGCGTCATTGTGGCGCCGCACAGGGGAAAGATGGCCAAGAAAGGACTACAGCCGTCCAGAAACAACTGAACAATATCGCCCAATGGTGCAAGGACACATGATCTTCCATCAATCCAGCGAAAGCTCAAACGTTGCTGTGCACTCTCAACAACAAAACTGCGAGCAAATCGCCACCACATGTACGGAATTTAGATCGAGAAAAGCGACTGCCTACGCTACAAAGGAATACAGTTCGACAAGGATGCTGACCTTCAGGAAATACACTGAAAACACTGTTCTCAAATGCAAAAAAGTGTCTTTCAGTCTTAAATTAAACGCAATGGCAACCGAATGCATTGAACAACGTCATCTCTTCCGGCTATATCAGTCACTCGTTCTCAGTGTGATCTACTACGGACTTGGGCGAACAACACTGTCTCAAAGCAGCCTCATATAATCGGAAAAAGAGTTCAAAATGAAACTATGAGGCTGATCCTTGGAACAACAAAAGACACACCTACGGAGACCATGCGATACCTGCTTGACCTTCCTTCAATGCAGGCCAGAAACAAGTTAGAACAGGTTATGACCCACTTCAGGGCATTTGGAAACCCTCAAATCCCACTGCATGATGCAGTTAGGGAGTCAAAAGGCAGCCGTCTAGGACGCGGAAGGTGATGGATGGGGCAGGCAGAAGACACAATCCAGCTAGCATGCTGACTACAAGACTTGAAAGAAACAAACGAATGGGAGGAAAACCCCCCAAACCTCAATCATCTATTCAATACAGATATTTCACACTCTAGGAAGACATTGTCGGGAATGGCCAGAGGGCAAAACTGATGCAGAAGTGAAGCTACTCATAGAAGAAAACAGTAAAAGAATAGGTCATCATCATACACACAGATGGCTCAGTCACCAAAGAACCAATCCGGTTGGGGATTCACTGTGAAAGAAAATGAAAATACAACTAGGGAAGAGAATGCCGCGTAAAAATTTACAACCTCCAGCTGACGATGGAAATTGAAGCTGTGACACATTTTGTCTAATAGCTGTCATCTATTAATACGCCTGGAAACCAACATGCCATGATTCAAACGGACTCAATGAACCTCATACAAAAAATTGAAAGTTGAATGGGAAGCATGAGGCAATGCGCAACTTTCAGATTAAACCTTAAAGTACATGGTCATACCGCCCAGGACATGCAAAGGGAAATGAGCGAGCTGACAGGCTTGCTGGTAATGGAACAACGAGCGGTCTAAATCTAGGAAAATCGGAAATCCTTAGAAAACCAAAAGAGTACTAAAATAACAAAACAAACAAACAACAACAAAAAACCCACACAGATACAAGGCCATCACATCATCGATCGCATCACAGAAAGGCAGAGAGAGGAAGTGGCCTCAAGTCCAGCATGAAAGGTCTCTACCCTTTGCAAATCAAACGGATATTGGCATAATTTCCAAACCAACGTTGCGCAAATTTCTTCAAAACGGAACAGTCTCTTTGAGTTTTTCCAAATACAGTAGACTGAGCAGCACGCTAGACGCCACTTTCCTGGCATCAGAGATCTTTTCCCACCCATCTTGAGGAAAATCAGTGGCAGCATGTTTGCGTGTGGTGTGTGTGTGCGTGTGGAGGATAAGGTGGTGGCGGGGGGTATGTATGTTTGTATTGTTGGGATCTACGGATGATTAGAATGTGTGTGTGTGTGTGTGTGTGTGTGTGTGTGTGTGTGTGTGTGTGTGTGTGTGTGTTTATTTACATTTCTTTGCTTGTTTATCTATCTATTATCATTATGTCTTTTTGTATTTTTATTTTTAATTATCTATGTTAATTTTCTTTCCTGCATTTTATTTCATTTCATTATCTGTCTGCTTTCTTTTTTATGTTATCCGTTTATGATTATTCATTTGTTTATTGTTTGTTTATTTTTTTATTTTTTTTATTTCATTTTTATTATTTGTTTGTTTATTCATTTGTCTATTTATAATTTGTGTATCTATTCATTTGTTTGTTTGTTTATATTGTTTGTTTGTTTATTCATTAATTTGTATTTGCATTTCTTTTTATCACAACAGATTTCTCTGTGTAAAATTCGGCCTGCTCTCCCCAGGGAGAGTGCGTAGCTACACTGAGAGCAGCACCACCCCTTTTTTTCTTCTTTTTTGTGCAGTTTTATTTGTTTTCCCTATCGAAGTGGATTTTTCTACAGAATTTTGCCAGGAACAACCCTTTTGTTGCCGTCGGTTCTTTTACGTGCGTTAAGTGCATGCTGCACACAGGACCTCGGTTTATCGCCTCATCCGAATGACTAGCGTCCAGACCACCACTCAAGGTCTAGTGGATGGGGAGAAAATATCGGCGGCTGAGTCGTGATTTGAACCAGCGCGCTCAGATTCTTTCGCTTCCTAGGCGGACGCGTTACCTCTAGGTCATCACTCCACTAATTTAATGAGGTTTGTGCACTTTTTGTTTCCTCACGGCCTGACGACGCGCGTTGGGTTACGCTGCTGGTGAGACATCTGCTTAGTAGATGTGGCGTAGCGTATATATGGATTTATCCGAACGCAGTGACGCCTCTGAGTAACTGAACTGAACTGAACAGAACTGTTCATCAGATTCCTCCAGGTCTGTCGCTTGTGTGTCAAAGCCTGGGTCTCTGCAATGGTGCTACTGTCCATTCTGCACTGTTGTCAGTCCGCCGTGTGTGTTTTTCTGTCTTCCTCCCTCAACAAATTCACGGAGGATTGTTTCAGCAAAGGCCATTGGAACTTGTTACGTGGCCAATACCAGCGTAGCTTTCGTTTCTTAACTGATATCATCAGATTTTCACCAGGTCCAATGTGCTGCTTGATGGTTTGACACACCTGTTTATTGGTGATGTAATCAGTGTATCTGATGTTCATTATCTTGCGATATCACCTTATTTCCAAGGCTTGAATTCTTCTCCCCAAATCCGCCCTGAGGCTTCATGACTCGCATGCATACAGAAAGATGGAGTGTAGGCATACCAGGGCGTGCAGGAGTCTGAGCATGTGCTTCATTAAGATGTTGCTGTCCTTCCATAAAGGTATAGACGTTGTCCATGGTGCTCAGATCCAATTAATAGTAACTGGAAGGGATTGATTTATGATTTTGTACAAACCTTCAGTTGTGCACTGCCACTGTATAGACCTTTCAATGTGTGCTGCCACCTTCACCCCACCCACTCCACCTCAGCCCCTACCCACATTTTTTTGTACTTCTCACACTATGGACATTACGGTATAGCATTACATACACAAATGCACACTTATCACCATTATGATAGACAAACACGTACATGAACATAAACATAAATCAGCAGATACATACTTACCGCCATAATGTCAGTCACCATTCTTATGCTGATGACACTCAACTCCATAAGAGTCTTCTTTTTCTTCCTCGTTCGCCTCTCGTTAGATGAGCAGCCCGGTGTCCTCGATGAAGGCTGCCGTCCGTCGCAGCTCCTCCAGGGTGCCGTACAGCTTGGCTTCCACTGCTGTCGGTGTTGGCCAGTACTTCCTCCTGGATGCTGCATGCGTCGTACAGTCTTGAAGGATGTGGTCGGTTGTCATTGGTCCCTCACCACAAGGGCACTCTCCACTCTGTCCAATGCCAAATTTTGTGTGCATGGTGGAGCAGGCGGTTGTGTCCAGTCCTCAGGCGGAAGATCTTGACCTGTTCCCGTCGTTCTAGCAAATGGTATCTGTCTTCTGGGTTATATTTAGGGTGCTGGAGGCGCCGTTTTATTCCTTGCTGTGCCTTGATGATTGTCTTGATTTCATCGTATGACACAAGTTTGTTGGTCTGCTCCTTCTGTGCACCGTCTTTTGCCAGAGTGTCCGCTTTTTCGTTGCCTCTGATGCCACAGTGTGCTGGTACCCATTGTATCAACACTTTCTCCACTCTGGTAGTCAGGGCAACAAGGGCTGAAGTGATAAGAGTGATAACCCCCCAAAACTGTCGTCGCTCTTGCAAGAAACATCCAACTGCTTCCTGGACATTCAAAACTGGATGACTCTAAATAAGTTACAACTGAACGCGGTCAGAACTGAAGCAATGATCATAGGAACTAAACAAAAACTCTCTTCCATCACAACTGACACAATCAAACTTGGAAGTACATCCATCCCTCTTTCCAGTTCAGTCAGGAACCTCGGCGTTGTCCTTGACAACACACTGTCCATGCAAAAATTTATCAGTCAGACATGTCAATCCTGCTACTGTCAATTGCGACGCATCAGTTCCATTTGGAAATATCTGTCCACTGACGCAACATCTAGACTTGTCGTTTCTCTCATTCTCTCTCGTCTTGACAACTGTAACTCTCTATTGTCTGGTTTGCCTGCCTCATCCAGTCCCTTCAGTGCATACAATAACTCTGCTGCTCGACTTGTCCTCAGAAAGATCTGAGCACATAACTCCTCTTTTGCAACATCTCCAGTGGCTCCCTGACTCACACAGAATAAAGTACAAGACCAGCACTCTATGTTATAAATGTATTCACAAATCAGACCCTTCCTATCCCTGTGGCTGCCTTCACCTCTACACTCCATCTCGCTCACTACGATCGGCTTCGGATGCACTCTGTTTATGCATTCAAACACTCGACTGTTGGCCGCCGTTCTTTCTCTGTCTCTGGACCTTGCAACTGGAATGAACTTCCTCTTTCGCTTCGTCAAGTCTCCGCACTCAGCTCTTTCAAGTCTGGCCTTAAAACCCACCTCTTCCCAAAATAGCCTCCCTTCCCTGCCTCTTCCTTGTCTTCAGTTTCTCCAGTTTTAGAGTTATGCATGCGTATGAATGACTGGTGCGAAAGCGCTTTGATTTGTCTCTGCACAAGATTCAGCGCTATATAAACACCATTATTATTATTATTATTATTATTATTATTATACTGGTTTGAAAAAAAGAAAATAATATAGATCTGCTAGCTAGTCGTGTTAAATGCAACATCGAAAAGAATTACCAAAATCATTTGAAAATACATACAGATGGTTCGTCAAATGAAAATAAAGGAGGCTCAGCCTACATGATACCAGATTTAAAATAGAGAAATAATTCCACACGGAACCAATTATTTTTTCTGCTGAACTTTCTGCAATTCCGATGGCTTTAAATTACCTGGTAAGCTTTCCCCGGGTAACAGGTATACTGCAGGTTCTATTTTTACATTCAAAATCAATACTTCAAGCTCTTGAATTGTTATAATTGCAAACACGATGAGAAATTGTACTAGAAATAAGGCATTTAATTCACTTTCTTTCAGTTAGAGGTACAGATATAACTTTCTGCTGGATACCATCTCCTAGTTCTTTTTACTACAATGGTAGGGTTGACATAGCTGTGGAAAGGGGAGCAAAGAACGTATCAGATGTAAATGACATACAATAATAATAATGCTAATAAAAGCAGACTTACACAGCGCAGTACCCCCATTTCAGATGGGGCTCACCGCGCTTTACAATAAAATATACAAATCTAAGACGTAAAAATATGTGCGAAGTCAACAGTCTCACATGACATTGGCTAAAATATACTAAGACTAAGTGACAAAAAATATGAAAATCAACACAGGCACCATCTCAGTCTCAAATCACACAGGGACAAACCACGGCAAAACAAGGCACATCACATTCAAAGTCAAAAATAAACACCAAAGAACCAGCATCACAAAAGTAAAAAACATAAAAAGAATTATCACGAATTCATGCAATCAACACAAAGAGCACATCCGGCAATAAGATCACAGCAAGCATGTGCAGGTAAAGTTGCAGTGAAATGAGTACAGTTTAAAAAGATATGTTCTGAGTGCTGTCTTGAATGTGGGTGTTGGGGTGTGATGGAGGTGTGAGGGCAGCGAACTCCACCGTTTGAGTGCAACAAAAGAAAAGGAATGTTCACCGTAATTTTTTGCACAAATCTTTGGAAAAGACAGTGTGCGCTTGTCATTTAAAGAACGAAGTTGTCTGGACGGTGAATAGACAGAAAGTAGACCCGAAAGATAGGGCAAGAATCAGTGAAGAAATTGTGACAAAGGACTGAGAGTTTCTGTTGTATTTGTGCTTGAATGCGGAGCCAGTGAAGGGAAACGAGTTGGAGAGTGATGTGTTGACATTTCTTAGCTTTGAAAGATAGGGCAAGAATCAGTGAAGAAATTGTGACAAAGGACTGCGAGTTTGTACTGTATTCGTGCTTCAATGGGGAGCTAGTGAAGGAAAGCGAGTAGGGGAGTGATGTGTTGGCGTTTCTTAGCCTTGAGAGTGAGTCGTGCTGCAGAGTTTTGGACTTTTTTGACTAACTTGTGTAAACAAAGTGAGTCTATGTTTTAACACAGTGTTCGTTAGTCTGTGTGTGTGTGTGTGTGTGTGTGTGTGTCCATGGTAAACTTTAACATTGCCATTTTCTCTGCAAATGCTTTGTCAGTTGACACCAAATTTGGCATAAAAATAGGAACAAGAGAGGCAAGGCCTTCAAGACTCACTTGTGATACACTTATAAAAAAAAAAAAAAAAAAAAAAAAAATCTAATCGTTAAAATATGTTCTGTATTTGTTATTATAAAGCTTCGGGTTAAAAGAAACAGAAAAGAGAGAAAAAAAAGTCCCGACGGCAGATTCGAACCCCGCGTGTTCGGGTGAGAAGAAACTGTCTTACCCATTACACTATCGTGGCTCCTGAACTGACGTTAAAAAATATGACATTTACATATGCTTTTTTAAAGGGCGATAAATCGATTGCGGTATTCGCAGTGAGAACGCTGTTTAAATCGTATTATTCTGGTATATCTTGGGCATTCAAAAAATCTTTCAGGGCAATTAAAAAATTCTTTTTAAGTCCGCAGTAAAGAAACGTGGCTATCGCCGCAATCACACTGCAACATTTAGCCATTTTCTCTGGATCTAGATAGATGTACAAGTTTAGTTACACCTGGTTGACAGGGTCGATTCAATTTCTCTTTTATGTTCATTCTAGTTTTAGAGTTTTAAAGTTGATATGAAAATTGAGTATTTTGTTAAACTCATAACGTGTACAGCCAAGTACAAGTACTTCTAAACGTCGTATGAAGTGAAAACGACTTCATTTTGAGAAAAGTCAAGACTGGAAATTTTTACGTTTCATCAATTCAAGGGTATTAACTCTGATAGTTTATTATTTTTAACTGTGAATTCCGACTGATTCTGTGGATATTTTTATGGCAGTTTGGGGCATAATCCAGTAAGTGATGAGGCGTTCACAAATCTTTCTCTGAAATATCTCCTTCTCCAACTTTCCATTACATGTTATGGTGTATTGTTGATTGAATATAGGATTGAACGGGCAGGTTAACAACTTGAAACAACATGGCGTCGTTTGGTTCGCGAAGAATATGAGCACGCACGTTGAATATGTATAAAAAAATATGTACGCAATTGATTTTTGCCCATGACCTTCAGGGTTCAGCCAATAGATCTATAAAGTCCACTCGTCCTATTGATTTTAGTATTTTCCGAAAAAACCACTTGGGCAAATGAACATAGTGAAAACCTTGTACACTGAGAGTAAAACACACAAGCTTTTTATGTATTGAGTATAATTTCAAAATGTAATGTTTAAGATGAGGAAGATCAGTTTAAAGCAAATCAAGCCCCCTAGCATTAATTACAGATTAATTTCCCTTTTTTTCTATCTGCTCCAAAGACATGCAAAATAAATATAACTTCCATGCTTAGCAAAAGAAGTTCCTGTTTGAACAAAAAATGATAAAAATGACTGCTCTTGTTGTTGTGTCAGAATATCAGATCAAACTGCCAAGTTTAGAGAATTTAAAAAAAAAAAAAAAAAAAAAAAAAAATATATATATATATATATATATATAAAACAGTAAATTCAGTTTGCATATAATTTGGCTTCATTTTTGAGTCACTAGTGAACAGACGTTAAATCAACGACCAACACAAAAAAAGCAAATCGAATACTGAACAATGTTACATGCACATACACAGAAACAACAACAACAAAACAACACACACATTTACACACACATACACAACCCCCACACAGACTCGAAACCATACGATAGGATATGAATGACTATGATCTTAGCCAAGCATTTTGATCTGTTTGGTGTAATCACAAAGAAGTCAAGTATCTCCAACTGTGTTGGATCCCAGTCCATTTTCAGGTGGGCATATATCGTACCTTTGAATATAACTAACTTCCTACCTAGCTAGTTAGCTAGCTATGTGTTAAATAGTCCAGTTGGCTGTTTATTGCAGGTCCCTACATGAACCTCTTTTCAAATAATAATTTACAGAAGTAGTGCATACAATATTTGATTACTGATAATTTTTTTGTCCTAATCCCGCTTCCCCCATCCCGCCTCTCACACACACCCTTCCAATATTATGTTTTTTCTTTCCAATCACTGACACTCACCCTCTCCATTTTAGATTTTGTACTATATCTTTTCCACATTCTGTTCTCTCTCTCTCTCTCTCTCTCTCTCTGTCTGTCTGTTTCTTCCTTTCTTAGTCCCCTTCTCCTTGCCCCGCCCCCCATCCCCTATCGCCCCTCCCCTCCACCTCAACCGCCCCCCTTTTCATTCGAATATACAGAAATGTCGATTTCTAATTAATAATAACAATTATCATTATGATAGGAATGGTAATAATCCAAATGATAATGATAATATCATTTATTTTCAGTCTAATATCATCATCTTAGATGAACAGACTATAAATAAATAAACGAACGAACTTCCTACCCATACCTGTTTTTCCCCCAACATTTACAAACAAACCAGACACTTCCAAGTAATTCTAGAGTTTCCGTGGAACTTTTAAAAGATATTCTGTCCACTTCTTTAATTTGTTGTGTGTCATCTGCAAACTGAGACAAATTATGTTTTTATCATTATCATGCATTCCTTCAATATCTTTGTTTTCTCTTATGATACTTGCTAAAACTTCGAACGATATAATAAAGAAATACGGGATAATGGGTTGCTTGTCTACATTCTTTTAGTATTCTAAAGCAAAATGAGATCTGTCCATTAACTGTTAATGTAGGTTTAAAATAGAGGTGGCTTTGCTTCGCAAATGAAGATTTGGGAAGGGGGTTGTCAACGCTGACGGCTGACAAGGTCGAATTGGAACTGTAGATTTGATTTTTTCCCCCCATCATTTGCACCATTTCAGTGGCATTACTCCCACGCCGCTCATTTAGATTCCCCCATACACGACCACACCCGGGTTCATCTGTCAAAGTTCCATCGTCGGCAGTCCGCAGGGAACCATCGATTTTAGGTCGCCAGGAGGCCACACACCAGAGGAGACCCTGCACTGCCGCTGAGTCACTTCGGTGGTGTTCAGCAGTGCCTGTTCTGTTCTGACGTACTTAGGACACCACCAACTAAGCCCCCTACTAACGACAATAATAGCTTGGTCGCGGAGCCAGACTGAGTGAGCGTCCCTCCCAGAGTGGAGACTGCCACCACGTCCCTCAAACAACAGCCCCTCATGAATCTGCCGACACTGAAGACATTGACAAGACTCGCCCCAAGCACAGAAGTGGAGGGGTATCGAAACTGAGGTCACCATGAGAGCAGGGCATGAAAGGCCACAGACTTTGAGACTGTTTTGTTTATATTGATGATGATGAAGGAGGAGGAGGATGACGATGACGATGTTGCTATGGAGGTCCATTTTGCTTTGGGACAGCGTGACAAGGCTGTACTCTACGCTTCCTGTCATAATGATATCCCGGCGTTAACCAGGCCCGAGAGATACAGACACTTGCTGTGTTGGTCAGGTAATTAGAGCAACTCACCCAAAGACGCATCCTTGAAGTGGATGATACTCGACTGTGTGGTCCAAGTCTCCCCATTTAAGCCCACAGCACACTCAACTCTGAGTAGGAGCCGGCCAAAACCCACCTCCACTAGGATTCGAACCCGCGTTCTCCCAGCCGTCAGTCCGCGACTCTAGCCACTTCGCCATGGCGGCTGGTAGATTTGATATTCTTTGAAACGTCGTGATCCATTGACATTTTTAACAAAGCCAAATGAGTTTAAGACGTTAACCATAAATTGCCAGTCCAAACAGTCGTTACAGATATGTCACCTTATTTTCTATATTATGTTTACTGACATAGTTTCGTTTTCCGAGATTGCGAGAATGTTTTGTAACTTTCTTTTATCCATCGTGCTCTTAATCTATATAAAACTTCTTGCAATTTCTCCTCTCGTAATAAGATCATTGATGCACAGCACATTACACCTGACAGGCCTGTATCCAGCAATCTAGATCACATTACATCTGACAGGCCTGTATCCAGCAATGCAGATCACATTACATCTGACAGGCCTGTATCCAGCAATCTAGATCACATTACACCTGACAGGTCTGTATCCAGCAATGCAGATCACATTACATCTGACAGGCCTGTATCCAGCAACGCAGAGCACATTACACCTGACAGGTCTGTATCCAGCAACGCAGAGCACATTACACCTGACAGGTCTGTATCCAGCAATGTAGATCACATTACATCTGACAGGCCTGTATCCAGCAACGCAGAGCACATTACACCTGACAATGCACAGCACATTACACCTGACAGGCCTGTATCCAGCAATCTAGATCACATTACACCTGACAGGTCTGTATCCAGCAATGTAGATCACATTACACCTGACAGGTCTGTATCCAGCAACGCAGAGCACATTACACCTGACAATGCAGACCACATTACACCTGACAGGTCTGTATCCAGCAATGCAGAGCACATTACACCTGACAATGCACAGCACATTACACCTGACAGGTCTGTATCCAGCAATGCACAGCACATTACACCTGACAATGCAGACCACATTACACCTGACAGGTCTGTGTCCATTCCCATCCTCCGCCTCTCCTTTCTTTCCCCTCATCCCTCTCTCCCTTCTTTCCTTCCATCTGCTCGTCTCCTTTTTTTCCCTTCCACCTCTTCTTCTCTCTTCTTTCTTTCCATCTCCTCCTTCTCTCTCTTCTTCTTCTCTCCTTCCACCCCCCACCCCCTTCTTTCCTTCCACCACCTCCTATCTTTCCCTTCTTCTTCTCCGTTCTTCTTTTCTTCCAGCTCTCTCCTCTTTCCTTCCGTCTCCTCTTCTCACTTCTTCTATCCTTCCACCTTCTGATCCTCTCCCTTCTTCTTTCCTTTCATTTCCTCCTCCTCTTTCTTCTTATTCTTTCTTTCCCCCTCCTCCTTTCTCTTCTTTCTTTCCCCCTCCTCCTTTCTCTTCTTTCTTTCCACCTCCTCCTTTCCATTCTTCTTTCTTTCCACCTCCTCCTTTCTCTTCTTATTCTTTCTTTCCACCTCCTTCTTTCTCTTCTTATTCTTTCTTTCCACCTCCTCTTCTCCCTTCTTCTTTTCTTCCAGCTCTCTCCTCTGTCCTTCCATCTACTCTTCTCCTTTCCTTCCATCTCCTCCTACTCTCACTTCTTCTATCCCTCCACCTCCTGATCCTCTCCCTTCTTCTATCCCTCCACCTCCTGATCCTCTCCCTTCTTATATCCCTCCACCTCCTGATCCTCTCCCTTCTTATATCCCTCCACCTCCTGATCCTCTCCCTTCTTTCCTTCCATCTCCTCATCTCCCTTCTTCTTTCCTTCTACCTCTACCTCTCTCTTCTTCTCTTTCCCCTCCTCCACCTTTTCTCTCTTTTCTTTCCTCACCTCCTCCTCTTCCTTCTTCTTTCCTTCCAACTCCTCCTCTGCCTTCTTCTTTCCTTCCACCTCCTCCTCTCCCTTCTTATTTCTTTCCCCTCCTCCTCCTCTCCTTTCTTTCTCCTTCTCCTCCTCTCCCATGCTCAGCTCTCTTTTTCCCTGCACGTGCAGTGGGCACGGAGGCTGGTGCTGGGCTCAGGCAGGCAGAGGGGGATAAACCGGACGGGAGAGAGTGGTGAGTGGCAGACAAAGGCACAGATCGATCACTCAGCTACGACCTGCTGAAGGTGACCCACTCCTCTCCCTGCCACGCCATCACACGTACGTGCTCCACTGCCTACCCTCAGCCGGTGTCATTCGTTCGTATAGCCCGTTAGATTTTATCCATAGCAAATTATGACTGCATTCAGGGAAACTGGCCAGTGATTTTTTTTGCTCACTTGTGTAAACAAAGTGAGTCTATGTTATAACCCGATGTTCGGTTGTCTGTGCTTGCTTGTGTGTGTGTGTGTGTGTGTGTGTGTGTTGCCATTTTCTCTGGAAATATTTTGTCCGCCAATACCAAATTTCGTTTAAACATAGTTGGAAAACAAATCTTCACAGTCATACTAATAATAGGTTGCAAGTCTCCCGAATTAAGCCTTATTTTTGGATCATCAACGGTTTATTTCGTTGAGGCTCGTTCCGGAATCCGAAAACACAATATTCTCGCTTCCCAGTTGCCAGAACGTATGCTATGCTTGGTAAGAAGACGCCATGACCTTGTTTTTCTTCTATACAATTACAAGAAAAATACAAATTCTGGACAGAACACATACAGTAACACTAACTACACCATCGACGTGTTTATTGCATATGAATACTCTAATGTGGACACGAATTAACTAGAATGATATATATATATATATATATTTATATATATATATATATATATAAATTCAATCGACCGTTTCACTGAGTTTCGGTCAGCCTTGTCTAGGCTAGTTTGTCCAGATCTTGCTTTTTCTTCTTCACAACTAAAAGAAAAGAAATACAAATTCTAGACAGAACACATACAGTGAGGTGGAGGAGAAAGAATTGTGTTTAATGTCCCGTCACACATATCAGTGATTGACGACATTTTGTTAGTAGGCCTATTGCCTTTTAGAAGAGAGAGGGGTGAATGGTGAGCTGTTGGAAACCTGGGTAAATGGGATGTGGAATTTGAAACAAATATCTAAATACAGTTATAGAAAATTACTTAACGGACTTCGTAAGTGAGAATTCGTTAATATAACAAGCGAAAACAACTGATACTGAATGCAAAAAGTCAAAAACATCATGGTCTCAGTCACTTGTGATGACACACTTTCGTGCAGGTAAGGCTTCATCAAATCAGTCAAAATTCATATGCTTAATTGTCACATTTCTGAAGCATAATTTTATGTATTTGACTTAAGAGCAATATTTAGTCCGTAATGAATTAGATGATAGTCTGAAAATTAAAATTAGAATTCGTCTGCGAATCGGAGCAAAATCTGAGAGAGTCCACTGACGAGGTTGTAGAGTAGAATGAAAGCACCAAAAAAAAAAAAAAAAAATCTCTTTCTAGTATATTACTTATTTCCTTATATGACAATGGGCAATACACCTGTATAACTCTTTGCTCCATTTTTTACTGCTTTGTCAGCTTGGTCGTTATAAAGGAATCCAGCATGGTATGGTATCCAATAAAAGTCAATTTTTGCAACTTTCATAGAGAGATTTACCTAATTTCAAACAATAAATCTTCTTTCTGAAAAATTTCATAAAGGAGCAAACTATTTCAAACTGATTGAGAATCAACACAAAAAGGATATTACTTATCATCATTGGTATTTAAGCAAGATGATTTCAGGCCATAAGGATGGCCACCAACTCAGCTGTAAAAATTGAATGCACCTAAACTAAATAATATGATTTTTCAGTTTTTAAGCTTGGAATCACAAAAGCAGATCTATCACTGCTACCATCCAGAACCGAGCCATCAGTGTAAACTTTTAAATAATTGTCAAAATGTTCTTCTAATTCAATTCTGAAAGATGCTGCTATTACAAGCGGACGTTCTCTTTTTGTTGTGTCAGAAGCACATATGTTGACTTCTTGCTTTCGTTAACTCCCAGGGAGGGACAGGTGGCACCAGTGCACGAAGTGCCATATCATGTAAATCAATGTCTGAGGAATGTAGAATGTCTTACAAATTTGTGCGAATAATTTGTAGATTTAAATCAGTGTGCGTGTGTGTGTGTGTGTGTGTGTGGGGGGGGGGGGGGGGGGGGGAGGGTTGTTTGTTTGTTTTGTTTTGTTTTAAATCAGTATTAGACCGAATTATTCAATGCCTCAAAATCCTCCACTGTCGTACATCTCACTATGTATTTAGCAGAACTTAATTTTCTTATTTCATTGAGTTGTATAATATTCTCAAGTTCAGAGGCTTCAGAGGTTTTAGTATGCACAGGTACCCCCGAATCAGTTTTACAGCTTTATTGTCATTGATTCAGAGCGTCTTTAGAAGAATCGCCAGAACGGAAAAGATTTCTTGACCATTGGTCAATCTTGATCTTACAAAAAAAAAAGGTCGCTAAATGTAACAGAATTTTGGAGTCCTGCCCCAGAGGAGAGTGACTTACAATTTTTAAGAAAATTAAACTTTTAACTGCTTTAATCACTATGGAATCAATGTGTTTCTTCCAGTTTACTTTTGAAGTATGATCCCAAGAAATTTTATTTCCGACTTGAAAAATATCTCAGGTCCTCAAAACAAATAAAACGAGAGAGGCAAGGCCTTCAAGACTCACTTGTGATACACTTTAAAAAAATATAATTGTTAAAATGTGTTCTGTATTTGTTATTATAAAGCTTCGGGTTAAAAGAAAAAGAAAAAAATAACGCCAGATTCGAACCCTGCGTGTTCGGGTGAAAAGAAACTGTCTTACCCATTACACTATCGGGGCTTCTTAGCTGACGTTCAGAAATATAATATTTAAACATGCTTTTTTTAAAGGGCGATAAATCGATTGCGGTATTCGCAGTGAGAACGCTGTTTAAATCATATTATTCTGGTGCATCTTGGGCATTCAAAAAATCTTTAAGGGCAATTAAAAATTCTTTTTTAAGTCCGCGGTAAAGGAGACGTGGCTATCGCCGCAATCACACTGCAACATTTAGCCATTTTCTCTGGATCTAGATAGATGTACAAGTTTAGTTACACCTGGTTGACACGGCCGATTCAATTTCTCTTTTATGTTCATTCTAGTTTTATAGTTTTAAAGTTGATATGAAAATTGAGTATTTTGTTAAACTAATAATATGTACAGCCAAGTACAAGTACTTCTAAACGTCGTATGAAGTGAAAACGACTTCATTTTGAGAAAAGTCAAGACTGGAAATGTTTACGTTTCATCAATTCAAGGGTATTAACTCTGATGGTTTATATTTTAAACTGTGAATTCCGACTGATTCTGTGGATATTTTTATGACAGTTTGGGGCATAATCCAGTAAGTGATGAGGCGTTCACAAATCTTTCTCTGAATAAATTTTTAACGGTCTCCTTCTCCAACTTTCCATCACATGTTATCGTGTATTGTCGATTGAATATAGGATTGAACGGGCAGGTCAACAACTTGAAACAAAATGGCATCGTTCGCGTTCGCGAAGAATATGAGCACTCGCTTTGAATATGTATAAATATGTGTACGCAATTGATTTTTGCCCAGGACCTTCAGGGCTCAGCCAATAGATCTATAAAGTCCACTCGTCATATCTAAAGGTTGGGTCATTCAGAAACCCACAGGACATCCGAGGGGTCTGTGTAGAGGAGAAGAGAGGACTGGCCGTACTGAGTGAGTTAAGATGAACATAAAACAACGTTTCGAATCTTAGACTCCTTCTCAAGTGTAGAGGTGTTGGCAGGTCACAGCAGTCTGACTGAAAATCGCAGTTAAGCTCAATGACTTGATTGGCATTAACATATCTAACTGATCTGTCCGTAAACTTGATTAATGTTTTATTTTGTGTCGATTCAAAATCAGTTCTGCAGTCTATCAAATCAGGTTGTACAAACTTTAATCGTAAAATGATTTTTGAAAGAAGATTTTTGATTCACTGTATTCAAATGAGAGGAACTAATATTGAAATGTGCTGGATTCCCTCACACTGTGGGCTTTTCTCTAATGAACGTGCAGATCATCTTGCAAAGCTTGGAGCTAAAAACACTTTAAATGCAATTGAACTTCCTCATCGTTTATCACCATCTGAAATGTGTAATATTGTTGAAAGAAATATGCAAAATTCTTTTTTGTCTTTGGAAGTTAACACTTCTGCCTTATTAAATGCTAAAAGAACTGGCAGGGCTGTTAAGGGCATGGCATTTAGGTTATTACTAAATGCCCCATGCACAAAATATTGTGAAAATATTGAATGCATTTGCAAGGGACGCTTAACAGTAGAGCACATTTTAACCTGCTGTTTAGTAATGAAAGCTTTTTTGCCTCCTGAAATTACGGAACACGTGTTACCAGTTTCAAATGTTAATATTTTTTGGTAAAAGTTATATATTTCAAACTGTTCCTTATAAAGTTAGCTTCATGGCCTGGCTTTGCTAACGAAGATCTAGGAAGGGCGTTGTCCACGTCTGATGCAGGCACGCTCATGGCTGACAAGGCCAATGCGGGAAAAGCAGAGTCGGCCGCAGCGGTTGCAAGGGAAAGTCTGGTCTGGGTTCGCGGCTGCAGCGTCGTGGTTCTTCCTCCTTCTGCGTTTGTCCTCAAGGCTGGCCCTGCGGTTGTTTTCGAAGGAGGAGACAGCTTGGTGGATGGTGCGTCGCCAGGTCTCTCGATCAGCGGCTACTGCGGACCACTGGCGATGGTCAATGTGACAGGCACTGAGAGCTTTCTTCAAGGAGTCTTTGTATCTCTTCTTGTGTGCTCCTCTGTCACGGTGGCCAGTGGACAGTCCGCCATACAGCGCGATCTTGGGCAGGCGGTGGTCCTCCATCCTGGACACGTGCCCTGCCCAACGTAGCTGGGTCTTTAGCAGCACTGCCTCGATGCTGATAGTCTTTGCCTGCTCCAGGACCTCGACATTTGTGATGTAGTCACTCCAGTGGATGCTGAGGATGGTGCGAAGGCAGCGCTGGTGAAAGCGATCAAGCAGTCGTATGTGGTGCCGGTAGGTGACCCAGATTTCGGAGCCATACAACAGGGTGGGCAGTACAACAGCTCTGTACACGCTGATCTTTGTGTCTTTCTTCAGGTGTTTGTTGTTCCACACTCTCTTGTACAGCCTGCCGAATGCGCTGTTTGCCTTTGCAAGTCTGTTGTCGATCTCCTTGTCGATCTTGGCGTCAGACGAGATGGTGCAGCCTAGGTAGCTGAACATGTGGACCAACTTCAGCTCTGTCTCACCAATGTTGATGTGAGGAGCGTGGAATTCTTCCCGTGGGGCAGGCTGGTGGAGAACTTCCGTCTTTTTCAGACTGACTTCTAGGCCGAAGAGCTGCGCAGCCTCTGCGAAGCAGGACGTTATACGCTGCAGGGCCGCTTCTGTATGGCCGACGAGGGCAGCATCGTCGGCAAACAGAAGCTCTCTGATGAGTTGCTCCAGTGTCTTGGTGTGGGCCTGTAGCCGCCTCAGGTTGAATAGGCTGCCATCAGTGCGGTATCTGATGAAGATACCATCGTCGTCGCCAAGATCTTCAGCGGCCTGTTGGAGCATCATGCTGAAGAAGATCGTGAAGAGGGTCGGCGCGAGGACACAACCTTGTTTCACTCCATTTCCAATTGGGAAGGGCTCCGAAAGGTCGTTGCTGTGTCTGACCTGTCCACGCTGTTCCTCATGTAGTTGGATGACCATGCTGAGGAATTTGGGGGGGCATCCTAGACGTTTCATGATCTCCCACAGACCTTTTCTGCTCACGGTGTCGAAAGCTTTCGTGAGATCGACGAATGTCGCATACAGTCCTTTGTTCTGTTCCCGACATTTTTCTTGTACCTGTCTGAGAACGAAGACCGTGTCAGTGGTGCCTCTGTTGGCTCTAAAGCCACACTGACTCTCTGGGAGATGTTCTTCGGCGATAGTAGGCACCAGCCGATTTAGGAGGACTCTGGCGAGGATCTTGCCTGCGATGGAGAGCAGAGTTATCCCCCTGTAATTGGAGCAGTCCCACTTTTCTCCCTTGTTTTTATACAGGGTGATGATGACTGCGTCACGGAGGTCCTGTGGTAGTTTGCCTTGCTCCCAGCAGCAGACAAAGAGGTTGTGGAGTTTGGAGTGTAGTGCTGGGCCTCCATTCTTCCACGCCTCCGGCGGAATTCCGTCAACCCCTGCTGCCTTGCCACATTTCAGCTGTTCAATGGCCTTGACAGTCTCTTCTAGGGTTGGTAGCTCGTCCAGTTGTAATTTCACTGGCTGTTGTGGGATGCGGAGAATTGCCGAGTCTTGAACCGTGCGGTTGGCGCTGAAGAGGGCCTGGAAATGTTCCGACCACCTGTTCAGGATCGACGTCTTGTCTGTGAAGAGCGCCTGGCCGTCTGCGCTGCGCAAAGGACTCTGGACCTGGTATGAGGGACCGTACACCGCCTTCAAGGCTTCGTATAAGCCCCGGTAGTCACCAGTGTCTGCACAAAGCTGAGCCCTCTCTGCCAGGTTGGTCCACCACCCATTTTGAATCTCACGAAGCTTGCGCTGGAGGTTGCTGCATATGAGCCGGAAGTTTGCTTTCTTCACCGGACAAGGCGGTTGTGCAAGGTGAGCCTGGTGGGCTGATCTCTTCTTCGCCAGCAATTCTTGGATCTCCTGGTTGTTTTCGTCAAACCAGTCCTTGTTCTTTTTCGACGAGAACCCTAGGACTTCTTCAGAGGACTGCAGGATGGCTGATTTCAGCTGTGCCCATAGTGCTTCTGGAGAGGGGTCTGTGGGGCAACTGGGGTCTTCAAGTTTGTCCTGAAGCTTCGCCTGGAATTCAGCTTTCACTTCAGCTGACTGAAAGTTGCCGACCTGGAATTTCTTCCTAGGAGCTCCTCCTTTCTTTGGTTTGGGCTTGAAGTGGAGCCTGAGCTTGCTGCGGACGAGGCGGTGGTCAGTATGACACTCCGCGCTGGGCATCACTCGGGTGTGTAGGACGTCTCGTACGTCTCTCTGGCGCATCAGGATGTAATCAATGAGGTGCCAATGTTTGGACCGAGGATGCATCCACGTTGTCTTCAGGCTGTCCTTCTGCTGGAAAATGGTGTTGGTGATGGTAAACTGCTGCTCTGCACAGAACTCGAGAAGAAGGCGCCCATTGTCGTTGCAATTACCAACGCCATGCTTGCCAAGGACTCCTTTCCAGGCTTCTGAATCTTGGCCAACTCTGGCATTGAAGTCGCCAAGGATGATGACCTTGTCGTCAGCAGGGGTGTTCTGAACGAGGTTGCGCAGATCAGTGTAAAACTTGACCTTTTCTGTGGGGTCCGCTTGGAGGGTTGGAGCGTACACGCTGAACAGAGTGGCATGCTGTTTGTTCCGTAGTGGGAGGCGCATGGACATAATTCGGTCTGAGTGTCCTGTTGGCAGGTTTTCAAGCTTGGAGGCAATGGTGCTCCTGACCATAAAGCCTACGCCATAAAGGCGTCTCTCGGTCTCTGGCTTGCCTGACCAGTAGAGGGTCTACCCAGCGCCGTGTTCCTGGAGGCTGCCTTCCCCTGCAAAGCGGACTTCGCTGACGGCAGCAATGTCAATAAAGTTAGCTAGTTATGTGTTAAATAGTCCAGTTGGTTGTTTATTGTAGGTCCTCCCTTGAACCCCTTTTCAAATAATAATCTACAGAAGTAAAGCATACAATATTTGATTATTGTTTGTTTGTTTTTGTTTTTTGTTTGTTTGTTTTTTGTCCAAATCCCGCTTCCCTCGTCCTGCCTCTCACACAGACCCTTCCAATATTATGTTTTTTTCTGTCTCCAGTCACTGACACTCACCCTCTCCATTTTAGATTTTGTTCTCTATCTTTTCCACATTATGTTCTCTGTCTGTCTGTCTGTCTGTCTGTCTGTCAGTCTCTCTCTCTCTCTCTCTCTCTCTCTCTCTCTCTCTTCCTGTGACTCCCCCAAAGGGTCAAATGTTCATCCAAACGCACTAAACTAATTCCTAGAAACCCCTGCAGTTGTCTGTATAAAAATAATTTCGGAAAGAGTGTTATTGAAGTGATGAAATAAAACAATACAATACAAATCTTAATTGTGAAAGAATGAATGAAGATATTTCAACTCTGAAGAAATGTCTGGGTTTGTTCCAATGTACCTTTTATTTACCTGTGTGCTAGCTGAATCGGTAGCGTAAGCATCACTGACTTGAAATTGTGTACCTTGTGTACTGGAGAGAGTTACCACTGTTTATCCTCAGTTTTGTTTGTTTGTTTTTTGTGTGTGTGTTTTTAACTTGTTCATTTATCTGTCTGTCTAATGATTCTATTTTATTTGTTTGTTTGTTTCCTTTGTTCACGATACACCAGTGATCTACTGTTGTGCTTTTTGGTCTCGTAATATTTTCCCATGGCAAAAGAAGACAACAACAAAAACAATAACAACAACAACAACAAAAAGCCGCGATGTTTCATAACAACTGGAAACGTAGTTCCATGTAAAACACTTTCCATGTCGGTCTTTCAAGTGAAGGATTTACTCTTTGGCCGCATTAACTGGTTTTAACACCGAAAACCTGTCACAGAACTGAGAAAGAATGTTCATCAATAATATACTTGAAAGGGAGGAAAGGCGGAGACTGACATGAAAAACACGATGCTTTCGGGTTGTGTTTATTTTACTGTCATGTGACCTGTACGTTCCCAGTATGTATGTTCAGTATGTGAAAGGCAATTACCAGTTTTGAAGAGAAATAAGAGCAAATACTAAACTTTGTCTCTTAACCCTCTGACCATAGATTTGGAAAATGTCACAGATGAAATGACTAATGAATTTCAATGGATTTATAATTTTTCTCTCGCCCAGAAGAAAAAAGAAGCCTTTTTAGTTCAAAAGATTTTTTTTTTTTTTTTTTAAATAAAGCAGATTAAGATGACAGGAACAGAGTTCGAATGAGGAGGGGGCCTGAACGATAGGGGTACGTGTCAAAACTCCCCTATATGTCTCACAACGCCCATTCCTTCCTGCCTCAGAACGCCCGTTCCTTCCTGCCTCAAAATGCCCCTTCCTTCCTGCCTCAGAACGCCCATTCCTTCCTGCCTCAAAACGCCCATTCCTTCCTGCCTCAAAACGCCCATTCCTTCCTGCCTCAAAACGCCCTATCCTGCCTCAAAACGCCCATTCCTGCCTCAAAACGCCCATTCCTTCCTGCCTCAAAACGCCCTATCCTGCCTCAAAACGCCCATTCCTGCCTCAAAACGCCCCTTCCTTCCTGCCTCAGAACGCCCATTCCTTCCTGCCTCAAAACACCCCTTCATTCCTGCCTCAAAACGCCCATTCCTGCCTCAAAACGCCCGTTCCTTCCTGCCTCAAAACGCCCATTCCTTCCTGCCTCAAAACGCCCGTTCCTTCCTGCCTCAAAACGCCCATTTCTTCCTGCCTCAAAACGCCCCTTCATTCCTGCCTCAAAACGCCCTTTAAAAAAAAAAACCCAAAAAAAAAAAAAAAACCCCCCTTTTTTTGGGTTTTTAAAAAAGGGAAAAAAATTTAAAAAAATTTTAAAAATTTTTTAAAAAGGGGGGAAGGGGAAAGGGGGGTTTAAAAAAAAGGGGGGGTTTTTTTTTTGGGGGTTTTCCTTAAAATTTTTGGGGGGGGGGGAAAAAAAAGGGGGGAAAAAAATTAAAAAAAAAATTTTTTTTTTTTTTTTTTTTGGGGAAACCCCCTTAAAAAATTTTTTTAAAAAAAAAAAAAATTTTTTTTTAAAAAAAAAAAAAGCCTTTTTTTTTTTTTTTTTTTTTAAAAGGGGGAAAAAAAAAAGGGAAAAGGGCAATTTAAAAGGGGGGGAAAATTTTTTTAAAAAAAAAACCCCCAAACCCCTTTTTTTTTTTGGGGTTTTTAAAAAAATTTTTCCCCCCCCCGGGGGGGGGGCCCCCGGGCCCCCCCCCCCCCGGGGGGGTTCCCCTCCCCCTTTTTTAAAAAAGGCCCTTCCCCCCGCCAAACCCCCCCCAAAACCCCCCCTTTTTTAAAAACCCCCCCCCCCCCCCCCCCCCCCCCAAAACCCCCTTTTTTAAAAAATTTTCCCCCCAAAAACCCCCTTTCCCCCCCCCTTTTTTCCCCCCCCCCCCTTTCCCGCCTCAAAACGCCCTTTCCCCCCCCCCCTTTTCCCCCCCCCCCCCCTTTTTTTCCCCAAAAAAAACCCCCCCCCCCCCTTCCCCCAAAACCCCCTTCCCCTCCCAAAAATTTTTTTTCCCCCCCCCCCCCCCCCCCCCAATTTTTTCCCCCCCCCCCCCGGGGCCCCAAAACCCCCCGGGGTTTTTTTCCCAAAACCCTTTTTAAAAAACCCCCTTCCTTTTTCCCAAAACCCCGGGGGGGAAAAAAAATTTTCCCCCTAAAAACCCCCCCCCAAAACCCCCCCCCCCCGTTTTTTTTGGGGGCCCCCCCCCCGGGGGGCCCCCCCCGGCCCCCCCTTTTCCCCCCCCCCCCCCCCCCCCCCCCGGTTTTCCCCTTTTTCCCCCCTTTTTTTAAAAAACCCCCTTTTTAAAAATTTTTTTTTTCCCCCCCCCGGGGGGGTTTTGGGGCCCCCCTTTTTTTTTAAAAACCCCCCCCCCCCCCCCCCCCCGGGGGGGGCCCCCCCCTTTTTTTTTAAAAAGGGGCCAAAAGGGGAAACCCCCCTTTTTTAAAAAATGGGGGGGGTTTTTTTGGGGGTTTTTTTCCCCCCCCCCGGGGGGGGGGGGGTTTTAAAGGGGGAAAAAAGGGGGGGGAAAAAGGGGGCCCCGGTTTGGGTGGGGCTTGGGGGGTTAAAAGGGGGGGTTTTGGGGGGGGTGGGGGGGAAAAAAGGGGGGGGGTTTTTGGGGAAAGGGGAAAAAAAGGGTTTAAAAATTTTTTTTTTTTTTCTTTTGTTTTTAAATTTTTTTGGTTTTTGGGTTTTTTTGGGGGTTGGGCGGGGTTTGGGGGGGTTTTTTTTTTTTGGGGTTTTTTTTGGGGGGGGGGGTGTTTTTGGGGGGGTTTTTTTTTGTTTTTTTTGGAATTTTTTAAAAATTTTTTTTTTTTTTGTTCGTTTTTGTTTTTTTTATTTTGGGGGGGCCCCCCCTTTTTTTGGGGGGGGGGGGTTTTTTTTTTTTTTTTTGGGGGGCCGGGGGGTTGTTTGGGGTTTTTTTGAATTTTTTGGGGGGGAAAATTTGGGGGGGCCGGGGGTTTTTGGGGTTGGCTTTTTTTTTGGTTTTGGGGGTTTTGGGGGGGGGTTTTGGGGAAAAGGTTTTTTTTTTGGGGGGGGGTGGTTTTTTTTTGGGGGGGGGGGGGGTTTGTGGTTTTTTTTTTTTTTTTTAAAAAGGGGGCCCCCGGGGGGGGGGGGGGGGGGGGGGGGGGGGGGGGTTTTTTTTTGTTTTTTTGGGGGGGGGGTTTTTTTTTTTTTTGGGTTTTTTTTTTGTTTGGGGGGGGGGTTTTTTTTGGGCCCCCGGGGTTTTTTTTTTGTTTTTTTTTTTTTTTTTTGTGTTGTTTTTTTGGTTTTTGGGGGGTTTTTTTTTTTGGGGGGTTTTTTTTTTTTTGGGGTTTTTTTTGGGGGGGGGTTTTTTGGGCCGTGTTTTTTTTTTTTTGGGGGTTTTTTTTTTTTTTGGGGGGGGGGGGTTTTTTTTTTTAATTTGGTTTCCTTTTTTTTTTTTGTTTTTGGGTTTTTTTTTTTTTTTTTTTTTGGTGGGGTTTTTTTTTGGGGGGGGTTTTTTTTTTGGTTTTTTGGTTTTTTTGGTTTTGTTGGGGGTTTTTTTTTTGGGGTTTTTTCGGGGGGGTTTTGGGGTTTTTTGGGGGGTTTTTTTTTTTTTGTTTTGTTTGTTTGTCCCTGCCGTTTTTTTGGGGGTTTTTTTTTTGGGGGGGGGGGGTACTGTTCCCGGGGGGGGGGGGGGTTTTTTTTTTTTGTTTGGGTTTTGGGGTTTTTTGGTTTTGGGGGGGTTTTTTTTTTCGCCTTTTTGGGGTTTTTGGGGGGGGGGGGGGGGGTTTTTTTGGGGGGGTTTTTTGGGGGGGGGGGGGGGGTTTTTTTTTGGGGGGGGGGGGGGGGGGGGGTTTGGGGGGGGGGGGGTTTTTTTTTCCCTTTTTTGTACAAGGGGGGTTTTTTGGGTTTTTTTTTTTGGGGGGGTTTGGGGGGGGTTTTGGGGGGTTTTTTTTTTGGGGGGGGGGGGGGGGGGGGTTTTGGGGGGGGGTGGGGGACGGGGGTGTTGGGGGGGGGGGTTGGGGGGGGGTTTTTGGGGTGGTTTTTTTTGGGGGGGGGGGGGGGGGGGGTTTTTTTGGGGGGGGGGGGGGGGTTTTTTTTTGGGGGTTTTTTGGGGGGGGGGGGTTTTGGGGGTGGGGGGGTTTTGGGGGGGGGGTGGTTTTTTCCTGTTTTTTTGTTTTTTAAATTTTGGGGTTTTGGGGGGGGGGGGGTTTTTGGGGGGGTTTTTGGGGGGTGGGGGGGCCTTTTGGGGGGGGGGGTGGGGGGTTTTTTTTTTTTGGGGGGAAAGGGGGGGTTTTTGGGGGGTTTTTTTGGGGGGGGGGGGCTTTTTTTTTTGGGGGGGGGGGGGTTTTTGGGGGGGTTTTTTTTTTTTGGGGGTTTTTTTTTGGTTTTTTGGGGTTTTTTTTTTTTAAATTTTTTTGGGGGGTTTTTTGGGGGGGGGGTTTTTGGGTTTTTTAAAGGGGGGGGGGGGGGTTTTTTTTTTTTTTGTGGGGGGGGGGGGGGGGGGGGGGTTTTTTTTTGGGGGGTTTTTTCGTTTGTGGTTTTACAAGGGGGGTTTTTTTTGGTGGTTTTTTTTGGGGGGGGGGGGGGGGGGGGTTTGGGGGTTTTTTGTTGGGCCGGGGGGGCCCCCCGGGGGGGGGGGGGTTTGGGGGGGGGTTTTGGGGGGAGGGCCGGGGGGGGGGGGGTTTTTGGTTTTTGGGGGGGGGAAGGGGGGGGGCCCCCCCGGGGGGTTTTTCCGGGGGGGGGGGGGGTTTTTTGGGGGGTTTGGGGGGGGGGGGGGGGGGGGGGGGTTGTGCCCCCGGGGGCCCCCCCCCGGGGGGGGGTTTTGGGGGGGGGGGGGGGGGGGTTTTTTGGGGGGGGGGGGGTGGGCCCCCCGGGGGGGGGGGGGAAAAGGGGGGGTTTTTTTTTTTGGGGGGGGGGGGGGTTGGGGGGGGGGGGGGGGTTTGGGCCCCAAAAAAGGGGGGGGGGGGGGCCCCCCTGTTTGGGGTGTGGGGGGGCCGTTGGGGGCCCCCCCCCGGGGGGGGGGGAACCGGGGGGGGGGTTTTGGGGTTTTTTTGTTTGGGTTTTTTTTGGGGGGTTTTTTTTCCCCGGGGGGGGTGGTTGGGGGGGGGGTTTTTTTTGGGGGGGTTTTTTTTTTTTGTTTGGGGGGGGTTTTTTTTTTTTTGGGGGGGTTTTTTTGGGTTTTTTTTCCCCCCCGGGGGGGGTTTTTTTTGGGGGGTTTTTTTGGGGGTTTTTGGGGGGTTTGGGGGTTTTTGGGGGTTTTTTTTTTTTGGGGGGGGCCCCCCCGGGGGGGGGGTTTTGGGGGGGGTTTTGGGGGGGGGGGGGGGGTTTGGGGGGGGTTTTTTTTGGGGTGTGGGGGGGGGGGGGGGGGGGGGGGGTTGGGGGGTTTTTTTGGGGTTTGGGGGGGGGGGGGGGGGGGGGTTTTTTGGGGGGGGGGGGGTTTTTTTGGGGGGGTGGGTTGGGGGTGGGGTTTTTGGGGGGGGGGTTTTTTGGGGTTTGGGGGGGGGGGGTTGGGGGGGGGTTTTTTGGGGGGGGGGGATTTTGGGTTGGGGGGGGGGGGGTTTTGGGTTTTTGTTTGTTGGGGGGGGTTGTGGGGGTTTTTTTGGGGTTTTTGGGGGGGGTTTTTTTGTTTTTTTTGGGGTTTTTGGGGGTTTTTTTGGGGGGGGGTTTGGGGTTTTGGGGGGTTTTTTTTTTTGGGGGGGGGTTTTTGGGTATGGGGGGGGGTTGGGGGGGTTTTAAAAGTTTAGTTTTGTGTGGTTTGGGGGGGGGGGGTTTTTTTTTTTCCCCGGGGGGGAAGGGGGGGGGGGGGGGGCCCCCCCCTGTGTTTTTTGGGGGGTTTTTGGGGGGGGAAAGGGCCGGGGGGAAGGGGGGGGGGGGGGTTGGGGGGCTGGGGTTTTTTTTGGGGGGGGGGGGGGGTGGGGCCGTGGGGTTTTTTGGGGGGGGGTTTTGGGGGGGGGTTTTTGGGGGGGGGGGGGGGGTGGGGGGGGGGGGGGTTCCGGCCCCTTTTTGGGGGGGGGGGTCGGGGGGGGGGGGGGGGGGGGGGGGGGGGGGGGGGTTGGGGGTTTTTTGGGGGGGGGTTGGGGGTGGGTTTGGGGGGGGGGGGGGAATGCCGGGGGGGGGGGGGGTTTTGGGGGGGGGGTTTTTTGGGCCCCGGGGGGGGGGGGGGGGGGGGGGGGGGGGGGGGGGGAGGGGGGGGGGGGGGGGGCAGGGGGGGTTTGGGGGGGGGGGGGTTTTTTTTTGGGGGGGGGGTGTGGGGGTTTTGGGGGGTTTTTTGGGGGGGGGGGGGGGGGGGGGGGGTTTTTTTTTTGGGGGGGGGGGGGGGGGGGGGGGGGGGAAATGGGGTTTTGGGGGGTTGTTGGGGTTTTGGGGGGGGGGGGGGGGGGGGGGGGGGGGGGGGGGGTTTGGGGGGGGTTTTTTTTGGGGGGGGGGGGGGTTTGGGGGGGGGGGGGGGGGGGGTTGGGGGGGGGGTTTTTTTTCCCCCCAAAAAAAAAAGGGGGGGGGGGGGGCGGGGGGGGGGTTTTTTGGGGGGGGGGGCCTTTCCCTTTCCCCGGGGTTTCCCTTTTTGTTTAAATTTTTTGGGGGGGGGGGGGGGGGGCCCCGGGGGGGGGAAAAAAAGGGGGGGTTGGGTTTTTCCCCGGGGCCCCCCCCGGGGGGGGGGGGGGGGGGGGGGGGGGGTTTTTTTTTTTTTTTTTTCCCCCCCCCCCCCCCCCCGGGGGGGGGGGGTTTTTTTTTTTTTTTTTGCCTTTTTTTTTTTTTTTGAATTTTTTTTTTCCTTTTTTTTTTTTTCCCCTTTTTTTTTTTTTTTTTTTTTTTTTTTTTAAAAAAAAAAAAAAAACCCCCAAAAAAAACCCCCTTTTAAAAAAATTTTTTTTTTTTTTTTTTTTAATTTGTTCCCTTTTTTTTTTTTTTTTAGCGGGGGTTGAAACAGTGCCGTGTTGTACAGTGCTGTGTTGTACAGTGCCGTGTTGTACAGTGCTGTGTTGTACAGTGCCGTGTCGTAGTGTGCTGTGTTGTACAGTGCCGTGTTGTAGTGTGCTGTGTTGTACAGTGCTGTGTTGTACAGTGCCGTGTTGTACAGTGCCGTGTCGTAGTGTGCTGTGTTGTACAGTGCCGTGTTGTACAGTGCTGTTGTACAGTGCTGTGTTGTACAGTGCCGTGTTGTACAGTGCCGTGTTGTAGTGTGCTGTGTTGTACAGTGCCGTGTTGTAGTGTGCTGTGTTGTACAGTGCCGTGTTGTACAGTGCCGTGTTGTAGTGTGCTGTGTTGTACAGTGCTATCAGTGTTGTACAACAACAACAACAACAAAAACGGCGTGTGACCGAATCTGTCATTGTGGTGGTATTTTGAACAAACAGAGCAGCTCTTCACAGACTTCACGGCCGTGACTATTTCTTGATCAAAGTTTGGACCGCCGCGGCTCTCCACCTTCCGAAAGCACGGCGTGACGTCAAGAACATGGCCACGAATCCGTCAGTAAAACGTCAGGAATGCCCCACGACTGACGGCAGACGCGCATGGGCGACATGTGCTTTTGAAACCGCGATAGTTTTTTTTTTGCGGAATTTGTATTTAAGTAGTGTTTGCGGAATATGTATTTAAGTATTTGGATATGAATGTATATATGTATACATTAAACCGATCGACGGGCATACATACATATATATACGTATGAATGTATGTATGTATTTTCTCCGTTTATTCAGTGTTTTTTTTCCACATTGTAAAATCTTTTAAGTTGAATGCTGCACTGGAAAATAAACAACAACAACAACAACAACAACAACAAAACAACAACAAAAACACACACACTGCCAACCCAGGACTTTTACCTCCAGCATTTGTTTTTAATTCTTCCCATTATTACGTGACTTTCAGTTGGCTTTTTTTTTTCCACTTAATGAATTCTTTCTCTCTTTCTTTCCTCAGTCTTTCTTTATCTGTTCTAGCACGTCGATTTTGGCTCTCAGTGACAAAACATTCTTCAATAATTCATTTACGTTCTTGTTCGCCCACCAACACTTATATTCTGCTCTGATGCTTACAATACAGAACATTTTTTTTCCATTCGGTAACTTAACTGCCAGCGGCGTTATAAACGAGGGCTGCATTGACTAACTTCGATTGCTTAGACACGAAAAGCGATGCCGGCATCACCGCTGTACGAGAATAGGAATGGGAAAGGTGTTAAGTGCTTCGCCGCATTCCCGCACTGCCCAAGGTGACCGCTGCGGCCGCTCCACTGACAGTCTTAATTCTGTATGCAAACATAGATCTCTGTGCATCCAGAAAATGGGCAAATTTACGCGAGATCGGCACTTCGGCGATACTACATCAACCTAACAATCAATTCCTGATCCATCCTCTCTTCATCGATCACATATGCTGTTCCTTTGGCAACTGAATACATCATCAGGTACTGCGGCACAAGACGTGCAGACGATACCGCTAGCAGACGACACGAAAGCAGACGACAGCTGACAGGCTCAGATGATTGTACTCTGTGAAGGTGAAAGGGACGAACGGGGAATCTGTGTAGTGTTGAAACAACAGAGGTCGGAATGCCATAAAAAAATCCATATTTAGCGTCACTTCCTGTCAGTATTTAAACGGCATAAAACCCCCAAACAACACCACTACTCTCAGTGGTCGCGGGGCCGGCCAGCACAGCGCCATTTTGTTCAGACTGCGCTTGATCACGTGACGACACTGTGACCGGAGCGTCCTTTGAAAAAATCCATAGGGATTGCTTCAAACAGCCTGTCTTCATTTTCTTCACCTCTTTCGACAGTGGCTGTCCGTATTGGCACATCTGTCACATCAGGTGGATTGCTAATACATCTTTCGGACGGCGGTCGAAAGGATTTCGCAAGAACAGCAGAAGATTTTTTCTACAGTGACGTCATTTGATTGACAGCTCTGCTCACTTACTCTCGACCACCCTCTTGCACTGCTCGCAGACTGTTTCAGTTCAGAAAGGATGGCGTCGAAGGCAGGAAAATCGGTAAGAGATATGTTTGATTTTGTACTAAGAATTGTTGTGTTATGAATGATAAGATTGTTTCCTTGTAATTTTGATGATATGTACTGTAATGGTCCATTTCTTTTCTTAGTTTATCTCTGGCCTGATCATGAGCATCTCAGGAGGGCATCTCTATTGATCTTCAAAATGGCGATGAATTGGAATTTTCGCCAGTTCGTCACATAACTACCTGTCGCGTTGAATATCAGCACAACTCCGTGATTTCGTAATGAACGTGTTGCCGTGAACCACTGGTTTCTCTCTTCCTTTTCGAAAAAAAGCTTGTTCCCCATTTTCTCTATACGGACTAGTGCCAGAATCAGAAAACTCATAAATATTCATAAATCAGTGTCGGTCGCAAAACGATCGGCAGGCGAGGACTCGATACCGCAACAAGACCGACTCTGTTTAATTGAGGACGAAGTGGATATTTGGTGGAAAAGAAGAAAAAGTAAGCATTGCTCGTTGGGTGACATGTAATGAAAGGGGATGGGCGTGGGGGGTCATGAATGTATTCCATTGTTCCTGTATGCGACAGGCGTGCGGACATCGTGAGCCTGCAAAGGTGACTGTCTTGGAAAAGTCCTTCGGATGACTTTCCCGCAAAAAAGCGGCCCGGCCCACATATCTCTGTCTCACTCTGTCTCTCTGTGTCTCGCTTTGTCTCTGTATGTCTGTCTACATCTCGTTCTGCCCGCTAGTATATCTTTTTATCTCTCCTTGCAAGGTCTTACAAGTGTATGGGGGAGGGGTGGGGAGGGGGGTGTATGCGCATGAGGGGTAGGGTGTGTAGGGGGTAGGGTGTGGGGAGGGGGGCGGAGGGGGGGGGGGATTCCGTAGGTGTGTACGTTTGTTCATTTGTTTAACATCGATCTACAAACTTTATGTGACTTTAGATTAAAATCCATCCCCATGCCATCTGTCCCTCCTGTCATTACAACTACTTTCCCCATACTTCTCTCCTCAATCTTCCCACCAAAACTGCCCCTCTCCCCCTCCCCTAAAAAAAAAAAAGAAAGAAAAAGAAAAGTGTGTGTGTGGTTGTGTGTGTGCACTTGTAAGGACTTGGAAATTTAATTTTAAAAAAAAAGAAGAAAAAAAAAGATTACCTGAAATGTAATTTTAAGGCTTGATTTGTCTAAAATCTTAAAAAATAGAAACAGCTAAGCTAGACTGGTACATGTTTTGGGGAAAAGGTTCTTGTTTTTTATGTTTTTTTTTTGTTTTTTTTTGGTGTGTGTGTGTGTGTGTGTGTTTATGTTGAATGCATTATTATTATAATTATTATTATTATTATCAATAACTGAAATTTTAAATCAAGGTTTCCCTCAATTATAAAAAACAAAACAAAAACAAAACAAAAAACACCACAACCAAATTGATTTTATTTTGCACTTACTTCAGCTTCAAAATAATGTTGTTTGAACTTTATCATTATGTTTTTAAGAAAGACTTTATCAGTAAATATCTGCCATCAAATCGCACACATATATCATATATGCATACATATAATACTCACACACACAGCTACTCACATATTTATGCATGCGCGCGCGCACACACAAACACACACACACACACACACACACACACACACAGAGCAGACATGACAATATTGCTGCAGATATTTTGTCAGGCTTTGATTATGATGGTGGCAACATTAACCTCAGGTGAAAATGAAGGCACTCTGTTTTTCACTCACATTCAGTAAATTCAATGCAGTGTTTTCTTCATCAGTTCTGCACCACATCTAAGCACTACTCAAATATCACTGCACATGTTTTTTCACTAATGCTTGGCCACCTGTTTGATCAAATTTGTTGTTTCACCTGAAACTTTCCATCCCTCCCCCTCTCTCTCTCTGTGATGAAACAAGAACCATTCATTGGAAACTGTAATGCTGTATGACAGACATGTCAGTGTTGATTTGTTGAATCACCATTTGATATTCATTATAAGATTGAATTACATGTTAGAAATTAAACTTAATTAAAAGAATAATTTACAGTTCCATACATCAGTTATACAGTGAGAGATGAATCAGGAGAGGGAGAGAAAGAGTGGTTGAGACAGAGATAGAAAGGGGGAGGGAAAGTATAATTTTTAACTGGTAGAACTTTGAAAAATGCTTCAGCGTTTATTGTACAAAAAACAGCATGTATATTGATAGCTATATACACGGTTGTCCAAAACTCAGACCTCTTAATCCTATATCAGTTTGATACCAGAATCACTAACAATGAATCCAAAGTCACTGAAGATGCAGAGAAGGAGAAATGTTCATTTTGTTGATCTTATTCTGGATGCCACAAACATTTCAGTTAAGTACATTGATTTTCCAGCTTACTGTTGTGCTTCTCAGAAAGGGCATTGGTGATATTAAGTACACAGGCCATTCATCATTTCATATCAGATGAGAGAAAGAACACATCCTGTACATTGTCTGTACCACACACTTGTTTCACCTGCATCCATGGATGCCTTCCTCTGCTGCTTCAAAAGGTGCAAATTAAGGAGAGTTTCTGTTGTTGTTTTTTCACATGTGGAATCGTTGTAGACTGTAGAGGGGGAAGAACAGGAGGTTCGGGAGGGGGGGAAGGGGGTGGGGGTAGAGATGGGAAACCAAACAAAAAACAATGCATCCTAATTTTGTTCAGAAAGTGCTGAAGAAATTAAATAACACATTGTCACTCTGAAGGATTTTTCTTTCTAATCTAGTATGCCAGTGATAGTTGGAAATAAAACTGCCAAAACAGCTTTCAGAGTCCAAAAGGTAGGGGTCAGTGCTGAAATGTTCAAGGAATAATGGCACTGGCAATGTCAGTGGCATTAAGCACACTGTGTTCCACTTACCAGAATTAAATTCACTGTCCTATACATTTTCACATGATGTCAGTGGCTCAAAAACAACAGAATTATCTTTTTCTCCCTTTTATTGTTTGTTCTTTATTATCTTAAGAATGAGGCAGAAAAATGTCCTGTGCCCCACCTTTTTTCAAGTGTCATAAGCCAGACATGTGGTACGCACCTTCAGTACAGGTGAAAACCAGAGTGACATTGGGACAAGGTAACTCTGTTTATGACCCCAGCAGACAGTGGAGGAAAGTCACCTTGATTTGAAGGAGTGGGAGTGGGGAGCTCTCCGATGACAAAGTGACGTCAGTTGTGTTAGTATAATGCTAGTCCTCAATTTGCCCATTGTTTTGCTCTTATGTTTAATGTTTGTGTCCCATACAGCATTGATTTTACCTACTTTTAGTTATAATTTACCACACAAAGAATAATAACGGTTGCTTTTTATTAGGCAAAAACACAATATTCAGACCATTGCTGTGGCTTATGCTGATTATCAGCTGGCAAACAGGGATAAGAGAAATAAACCAGAGACTTCCCCCAAAATGAAGCGTATAGTCCATTTATGAACCATTCACACAGTAACAATGGGGAAACAAATGTGAAATATGAATAGCAATCATCTCTTAGACTAAAGAGCCTTCTTCATTTTTGAATAAAGGTAATTTAGTACAAAAGAAATTGTCACATCATTTTCTTGTTACTTTTCTTTGAACAAAAAGTCAACTTTATCATTATTGTCATCGTCAGTGAATCAGTCATCATCATCACCATCAGTATCGTCATCCATAGCCAAGATTGTAATGTGGAGTAATGGTTACAGTGTGATAGTGACTGTAATGTGTTCACTGTTGGCTGGACAGGAGAGTTACCGCTATGCAGTCACACCAGGGGGTGATGACAAGAAGAAGAAGAAGAAGAAGAAGGGGAAGGAAGAGCTGGATGACCTCAAACAGGAACTGGAGATGGATGAGCACAAAATCCCCCTTGAGGAGCTGTATGATCGACTGGGCACAAATCCCAACACTGTGAGTGAACTATGTGTCTGTATGTGTGTTATTTTTGTCTCTGTGTGTAGACACGTTTGGGTTTTGTGTGTGCGTTTGTGGATGGTAGAGGAAGTTTACATGTACCTGTGTATGAAATATGTCAGTGTATAAGAATGTACAATGTGTTCATGTGTGCAAGCTTGCAATATTTATGTGTGAGAAAAACACATAACTCATTGACATGTTTTGAAATTTTCTTTTGTAAAACTAAAAGTGATAGTAGTTTAGTTAGTCTGTGAGCCTGTTCTTTCTGCCTGACAGGGCTTGTCACCAGAGAGGGCAAAAGAAGTCTTGTTACGAGATGGTCCAAATCAGCTGACACCACCCAAGACAACACCAGAATGGGTGAAATTCTGTAAGCAGCTGTTTGGTGGTTTCTCTTTGTTGCTGTGGATTGGAGCTGTGTTGTGTTTCATCGCTTACAGTATCCAGGCCTCTGCCTATGAGGACCCACCAGGCGATAATGTAAGTGCTTTGGGAAAACAAACTTTGTGTTTGAACTTTGGTGCAGATATATTTCTTAACAAAAAGGAAGTGCAGTGTATTGTCCCCTGAGTCACCATTTTCATTTATCAATGGAAAACGTAAAACAGACAAAACAAAACATTTTTCCGCTGACTGTGCACCTCTCTCCCACCTCTAAACTACACTCCCCTCCCACCAAAGGCATCTGCCCTTCCCCCTGAATAAAAATAAACAAAACAAGAATGATAGTAAAACAGATCACTTTAAATGTCATTCTTTGATCTCTGTATTTTCTGTCACAGTAATTTCGGATCTGAGATACTCTTGTTAAACATCCTTTCAATGCTGTGTGTTTTCTTCAGTTTAACATCTATTCACTATAAGTGTTTTTAGACAGAAAGGAGTAAAGTAGTGTATGAAGGAAAGGGAATGCATGTGAATATTAGTGTAAAAAAAAAAAAATTCCATGTTATGTATCAGAGGAAAAGTATATTATAAGAAAAAGTCTAAAGAGGTTGTGGTGTGCATTGAATGAGTTGTCATGGGAAGGAGAATATGTTTATGCATATCAACAAGTATTAACCTACAACAATGTAAATATAAATAACAGTATTAAATATAATACATCAAAGGAGGATACCAACTGGACTGGAGTTTAAAATTTCTGAAAACATTCTAAGCAATGAATAATCATTCAAAATCTTTTCAGTGGCTAATGAAATATTGGAAGAAAAGTCATCAACTACATCTTTTGGAAGTAAATGTCTTATGCTCGGACAATGAATGAGTAGATGGCTTATAGTTATTTGCTTACTGCATATACATTTTATATGCTGTGTGTGTGTGTCTGTGCGTGTGCGTGCATGCGTGTGTGTGTGTATGTGTGTGTGTTTACAGCTGTACCTGGGTGTTGTGCTGACAGCCGTAGTGTTGGTGACTGGTGTCTTCTCCTACTACCAGGAAGCCAAGTCCTCACGGATCATGGACTCCTTCAAAAACCTTGTGCCACAGGTTAGAAAGGGGTTAGGGGGTTTTTGGGAACTGGGTGGGTGGGAGAGGGAGGTAGGGAGGGAGAAAAGTTTTCATCTGAATCAGCTTGATATTTAACTTCTTCTGTGCCTCATGAGGGGAAATTTCTGGTAAGTTCTGATGTTCTTGAAAGTGCCCCATGACAGATAAATCTGTCCTTATCAGTGCAGGAAGATTTCCTGTCTCTTTTCATATCAGGGTTTTCCAATCTGCACAGTAAGAAAGCTTTATATATCTGCTTTAATAATCATGAGGAGCAAAACCTACTTAGAGGTCATTTCAGGATGTTATTTTCAGTACCTCTTAGGGTGTAGGTTTCATGTCAGGCATTGGTCATTGACTCATACAAATTTGAAATGACCGATCAGTGTGGCAATATGTTGGTCACTAGACTCCAAAAAATAGCATTTGTTTCTGTTGGATGTGCATTTCAACATTGAGCAGATAAGCATTGTAAAGAAAAAGGAAATCAAAACTTGTACTGAGCTTGGAAATGAAATGAGCTACTGAAACATATTTGGTGCAAAACTAAAGTACGCGAAAGTATGCAACTACCACAGAATGAGGAACAATAACTCCTACCACAGAATGAGGAACAATAACTCCTACCACAGAATGAGGAACAATAACTCCAACTACAACAGAGGGCATGAGCCATTGGTTTCGCTGTGGTGGAAATCCCAAACACCCCAAAACAAGAGGGAAATGGGAACAATTTGTACACATTGCAAAAAACCCAACCAATGGAGGAGAGTCTGCAGAAGTCGTCACACTGTCCACAAGTTAGCTGCTGATTCAGAGTCAGATTTTGTACCAGAAGTAATTGTGATCAACAGCGCTTTGGTTGACAACACCAATGATGACAAATGGAGCCAAATCATGTCAGTCCATGGGAAAATTATCAAATTAAAAATTGACTCTGGAGGAAGATGTAACACACTCACAATCTAAGACTACGAAAAAGTTCCCCACTGCCCTGAAATCTGTTCCTCAGATAAAATTCTGTGCACCAACACTAGTCACAATATCCAGCCCATTGGCACAGCAGGTCTGCAGGTCCTCTGCAATGGGAAAATTGTCAGTGCCCAATTTGACGTCATCAACACTGACCAAGAGAACATAATTTCTTTCACAACTGCAGAAAGTCTTGGTCTCATTGCTGGCCTGTCAGCAATGGATTCTGGAGTGAACGCTCACACCACACCCTGCTTTAATGAGTTTCCTGAGCGACAGCATGTGCATGACCATTTTTGCTTCATTATTTTTGCACCCTTAATACATTTTCAGGGTATTTTCATGTTTTTATAACCCAGCATAAATGATTAATGTGCATTTTACGTTCTGCCTGTGTGTACACAAGGAGATAAGTACAGGCACAAACGGGTTGGCACATTAGATGGATATGGCAGAATAGGATATCTTGCAAGATATTTGCAACTGTAAAGATGGATTTGCACAAAGCAGAGAAATATGCTTGCCTAAAACTGGTATTAGACACACATATGCAAATAAGTCAGTACAATTTCCACCCATGCAATAGAGACTTGAATTTTCATTTAAAGAAATTTGGTGTATTTTTCTCTAAAAATCTTTTTTACCTTCCCATGACTGGGAGTTAACTATACTGTCAGCATTGAACATATGATAAATATATACTTTTCATTTTTCTTCAGTAATCTTATATGCTTTTGTGCACTGTATTGATTTTTGTGATTTTTGTTGGTGGCTGTTTTTTTTTTTCAAAAATTGCAAATAGTTCTAGGTGCCAAAGGGTTAAATGTGGCATTGACATGATTTTCACTTGCAAGGCAAGATCACTTCATGTGATTGTTAGTAGTTACACCGAAACTGATTTTTTGTGTGTGGCTGTGTTGCACAGTTTGCTGTTGTGCTGCGCGGGAACCAGAAGCTGAGTGTGAAAGCAGAAGAACTGGTGGTTGGTGACATTGTGGAGTGCAAGTTTGGCGACCGAGTGCCAGCTGACTTGCGGGTCATCACCGCTCATGGGTTCAAGGTGGACAACTCTTCCCTGACAGGAGAGTCTGAGCCTCAGTCACGATCCGCGGAGTTCACCCATGAGAATCCCTTGGAAACACGCAACATCTGTTTCTTCTCGACCAATGCTGTAGAGGGTAACGGTTCTCTGTCTTTCTCTCTTTACCTTTCTCTGTCTTTCTCCTTTGCCAGTAATGGAAACCAGATGCTATTTGATAAACAAACTCACAGAGATATATTTAGTTCATAGTGTCAGTTTGTACATACCATATTCATAACATGTCAGACTAGGGTGGTGCTCTCAGTGTAGCGATGCGCTCTCCCTGGGGAGAGCAACTTGAATTTCATACAGAGAAATCTGGTGTGACAAAAGTGTAATACAATACAATACAAAACAATGTAAATTGTGGAGGAGGCTTGTGTCTGTTCATGCTTTAACTCAGTTGTGCTGTTCTGCATACATGTATGTGGAGCACGACCTTCATGTTGAAGCTGCTTGGCTTATATTTAAGTGTAAGAATTTTGCAATTTTGACTGAGACCGAAACTCTTTAAGGGAAGTAACATACGTTTGCAAATGACAGTTTGATGTTTCTAAATGAATTTCCCTCCCGTGACCATGTCCAACACTGACCGTTTACGTGTGAGAGTCTGTTTAAAAGATGAACTAAATTTAGATTTGATACGTTTAGTAAGATGGTAGCTAGCCTCTTGACTCAACACTTCAGACTGTAAAAGAACTGATGAATTAGTGTTAGAACAAGGCTGGGATGAAGAAGATAAAGAAGAAGAAGCTTTTGTAGTGTTTTTTTAGTGTTTCAAATGGATACCAAGGAGCCCAACAAGTATTATTTGTGACAGAATAATGACAAGAAGAGTATGGTGACCAGCATCCCAAAATCTGTGTTTCTTGTGACTGTTCAGATACATTTTTATTTAGACTGGAATAGTTATATCTGCATCAACATAGAAGAGTTAATATTTATAATATGTTTTGCACTTTCTTTTGATCACTTATTTGCCTGTGTGAGTGTCTGGGTCGATTTTTTGTGATTTTCATGAAAAATCATGCAATTTGTGGGTGCGAAGCGCAAGTCTGCCACTTGATTAACTTGTATAACAACTCCAGGGAAGTGGCCTGGAATGGAGGCATGTGTGCTGGTTAACCCACTTGTCCCAGCTCTCCCAGAACTAACCAAATATACCCCATGTAAAGGGAAAGAACTCATGCAATTTTTCATGAATAGTAGACTAGTTATGAAAATTGAATAAGAACATAATTACCTTTTTTTGTTGTTGTTGCACTGAGTTGTTTTTCTTGTATTCTGGACATGATAAAGTTGAAAAACACCTTGTTTGTTGTGAAGAGAGATAACATATTCTTGTGTGTTGTGAACATGAACAGGTGTAGAACAGGAATAACACCTTGCTATTTTGTGAACATGTAAGGAACAAGAATAACACATGTGTTGTGAAAGGTGTAGAACAGGAATAACATATTGTGTGTTGTGAACAGGTATGTTGTGTGTTGTGAACAGGTATAGAAATAACATGTTGTGTGTTGTGAACAAGTGTAGGACAGGAATAACGCATTGTGTGTTGTGAACAGGAGTATAACAGGAATAACACCTTGCTGTGTGTTGTGAAAAGGTAGAGAATAGGAATAACATTGTTGTGTGTTGTGAACAGGTTAAGACCAGGAATAACACCTTGTGTGATGTGAACAGGTGTAGAATATGAATGACACGTTGTTGTGTGTTGTGAACAGGTTAAGACCAGGAATGACATGTTGTGTTGTGAGCAGGTGTAGAACAGGAATAGCATCTTGTGTGTTGTGAGCAGGTGTAGAACAGGAATAGCACCTTGTGTGATGTGAACAGGTGTAGAATATGAATGACACGTTGTTGTGTGTTGTGAACAGGTGTAGAACAGGAATAGCACCTTGTGTGTTGTGAGCAGGTGTACACCTTGTGTGTTGTGAGCAGGTGTACACCTTTTGTGTTGTGAGCAGGTGTACACCTTGTGTGTTGTGAGCAGGTGTACACCTTTTGTGTTGTGAGCAGGTGTAGAACAGGAATAGCATCTTGTGTGTTGTGAACAGGTGTAGAACAGGAATAACACCTTGTGTGTTGTTGTGAACAGGTGTAGAACAGGAATAACACCTTGTGTGTTGTGAACAGGTGTAGAACAGGAATAACACCTTGTGTGTTGTGAGCAGGTGTAGAACAGGAATAACACCTTGTGTGTTGTGAACAGGTGTAGAACAAGAATAGCATCTTGTGTGTTGTGAGCAGGTGTAGAACAGGAATAGAACTTTGTGTGTTGTGAGCAGGTGTAGAACAGGAATAGTATCTTGTGTGTTGTGAGCAGGTGTAGAACAGGAATAGTATCTTGTGTGTTGTGAGCAGGTGTAGAACAGGAATAACACCTTGTGTGTTGTGAACAGGTGTAGAACAGGAATAACACCTTGTGTGTTGTGAACAGGTGTAGAACAGGAATAGCATCTTGTGTGTTGTTGTGAGCAGGTGTAGAACAGAAATAGCACCTTGTGTGTAGTGAACAGGTGTAGAACAGGAATAACACCTTTTGTGTTGTGAACAGGTGTAGACCTGGAATGTTTTGTTGTGTGTTATGAACAGGTGTATATCAGGAATGATTTTGTTGTTTGTTGTTAACAGGTGTAGAACAGGAATGACATGTTGGTGTGTGTTGTGAACAGGTATAGAACAGGAATGACACTTTGTTGTGAGCAGGCGTAGAACATGAAGGACACGTTGTTGTGTGTTGTGAACAGGCGCAATACTAGAATGGCATTTTTATTGTGTTTTGTGAATAGGTGTAGAAGAGGAATAACACCTTGTGTGTTGTGAACAGGTAAAGAATAGGAGTGACACCTTGTGTGTTGTGAACAGGGACGTGCCGAGGCATTGTGGTCAAGACAGGTGACAACACTGTGATGGGGAGAATCGCCAACTTGGCTTCTGGCCTGGAAGTGGGAGACACACCAATTGCCAAGGAGATTGCTCACTTCATCCACATCATCACTGGTGTCGCCGTTTTCCTTGGTGTGACCTTCTTCATCATTGCTTTCATCCTAGGCTACTTCTGGTTGGACGCTGTCATCTTCCTCATTGGTATCATCGTCGCAAATGTGCCAGAGGGACTGCTGGCCACTGTGACAGTAAGCTTTTCAGTTTTGAACTCATGGTGAAAAAGAAATGAAATGCAGATCTTCTTGATTAGATTTTTTTCTGGTCACATTAAATTTCTATATCACATTAGCATATGGCACCAGTGGATAAACCAGTGGATTCAAACAAAACATTCAAAAGTGATGTCCAGGATGTGATGTAGAAGACTGTTTCCCAAACTTCACAAACTGATTCACTTCTCTTCCCCTGTCAGAGAGCATGAGAGAGGCAAAGAATATGTCACAGGTAAGGAAGGTACCTGGAAATAGCATCTTCATTCTTCATCATTGTTAAGAGTACTTTCTTTTAAAACCAAAATAAATAGCCCCAAATCCTCTGCTAAATTTTCAAAGGTATATTTGCTTTGTGTACTCTTGTAGAAAACTGCTTCATACAAACAGTAATTATATTTGGACTTTGCTTAAAATCTATGTGTGTTTATGTGTGTGTGCATGTGCATGCATGTGTGTGTGAGTGTGTGCTTGCATAAATGTGTATGTGAATCTTTTGTTAACCACCAGTATCAGTTCAAAAAGTTCAAAACTCTGCAGCATGACTCACTCTCAAAGCTAAGAAATGTCAACACATCACTCTCCAACTCGTTTCCCTTCACTGGCTCCGCATTCAAGCACAAATACAACAGAAACTCTCAGTCCTTTGTCACAATTTCTTCACTGATTCTTGCCCTATCTTTCGGGTCTACTTTCTGTCTATTCACCATCCAGACAACTTTGTTCTTTAAATGACAAGCGCACACTGTCTTTTCCAAAGATTTGTGCAAAAAATTACGGTGAACATTCCTTTTCTTTTGTTGCACTCAAACGGTGGAGTTCGCTGCCCTCACACCTCCATCACACCCCAACACCCACATTCAAGACAGCACTCAGAACATATCTTTTTAAACTGTACTCATTTCACTGCAACTTTACCTGCACATGCTTGCTGTGATCTTATTGCCGGATGTGCTCTTTGTGTTGATTGCATGAATTCGTGATGGGTTTTTTTATGGGGGGTTTTGTGATGCTGGTTCCTTGGTGTTTATTTTTGACTTTGAATGTGATGTGCCTTGTTTTGCTGTGGTTTGTCCCTGTGTGATTTGAGACTGAGATGTTGCCTGTGTTGAATACATATTTTTTATGTTACTTGGTCTTAAATTTGTATATTTTTGCAAATGTCATATGGGATTGTGTTACTTTGTACATATTTTTACATTACTTACTCTTCAATCTGTGTATATTTTATTGTAAAGCGCGGTGAGCCCTTTCTGAGATGGGGGTACTGAGCTATTTTAGCCTGTTTTTTTTTAATTATTGTTATGATGATGATGATGATGGTTGTTATTATTGTTGTTGTTGTTATCATCAGGCATTCTAGATGGGTGCTGTAGAGATTTACATTATCATCATTTTACACATATCCTACTGTAAAGCATAAAGAAACTGCCTTGTGAAAACAGGATAAACAGGCAAGAAAGGATAGAAAGAAAAAAAGAGAAATAAAGAAAAGAATGGGTGGAAAAATAAAAGAGAAATAAAGAAAGGATGGAAAGAAAGAAGAGAAAGAAGGACAGCATTGATGGTTCTGTATGGATTGCCAACAGTGGGACTGAGGACTGCAACAGAAAAACCCAGGTGTAGTTGTGCGTGGAGGACTCAGGTTGAGAAAAACCCAGGTGTAGTTGTGCGTGGAGGACTCAGGTTGAGAAAAACCCAGGTGTAGTTGTGCGTGGAGGATTCAGGTTGAGAAAAACCCAGGTGTAGTTGTGCGTGGAGGATTCAGGTTGAGAAAAACCCAGGTGTAGTTGTGCGTGGAGGATTCAGGTTGAGAAAAACCCAGGTGTAGTTGTGCGTGGAGGATTCAGGTTGAGAAAAACCCAGGTGTAGTTGTGCGTGGAGGATTCAGGTTGAGAAAAACCCAGGTGTAGTTGTGCGTGGAGGACTCAGGTTGAGAAAAACCCAGGTGTAGTTGTGCGTGGAGGACTCAGGTTGAGCGGGATGGAAGTGATGCCCAGGAAATGTTGCAGGTGATGGGGCACCAAAAAAAAAAAAAAAAAAAAAAAAAAAAAAATTAGGAAGAAGTAAAATCAGACCCACAGATAAGGAAATGAAGACTTAGGTCATATGCAAATATGCAGTGTTTTACCTGGTGATATTTCAGGTGTGTCTGACACTGACGGCCAAGCGGATGGCCAGCAAGAACTGCCTGGTGAAGAACCTGGAGGCTGTGGAAACCCTGGGCTCCACCTCCACCATCTGCTCTGACAAGACCGGAACCCTGACCCAGAACCGCATGACGGTGGCCCACATGTGGTTTGATGGCCGCATTGTGGAGGCTGACACCAGCGAAGACCAGTCCAGTGAGTGAATAGGTTGAGACATGCAGAATGTCGTCAGCTGCCATTGGACAGGTTGAGACATGCAGAATGTCGTCAGCTGCCATTGGACAGGTTGAGACATGCAGAATGTCGTCAGCTGCCATTGGACAGGTTGAGACATGCAGAATGTCGTCAGCTGCCATTGGCAGGCTAAAGATCACTACCTGCCCATTCCTGCCCTGAGCTCAGTGTGTGTGTATGGAGCATTGAAATCATTCTCTGGTTTTCATGACAGGTGTACAATGTAATAGTGATAACTATGCCATGCAGATGCCACACACAGTGTGATAGTGATAACTATGCTGTGCAGATGCCACATATGCTGTAATAGTGATAGCTATGCCATGCAGATGCCACATACATTGTGATAGTGATAACTATACTGTGCAGATGTCGCATATGGTGTAATAGTAATAACTGTGCTATACAGATGTCACATGCAGTGTGATAGTGATAACTATGCCATGTACATGCCACATACAGTGATAATGATAACTATGCCATGCAAATGCCACATACAGTGTAATAGTGATAACTATCCCATGCAAATGCCACATACAGTGTAATAGTGATAACTATCCCATGCAGATGCCACATACAGTGTGATAGTGATAACTCTGCCAAGCAGGTGGCACATACAATGTGATAGTGATAACTATACCATGCAGATGCCCTATACCGTGTGGTAGTGTTAACTGCTGTGATTATGCCACACACAGTGTGATAGTGATAACTATGCTGTGCAGATGTCACATACAATATGATAGTTGTAACTATGTTGTGCAGATGCCACATACAGTATGATGATGATAACTATGTTGTGCAGATGCTACATACAGTGTGATAATGATAACTATGCTGTGTAGATGCCACATACAGTGTGACAGTGTTAACTATGCTGTGAAGATGCCACATACAGTGTGACAGTGTTAACTATGCTGTGAAGATGCCACATACAGTGTGATAGTGTTAACTATGCTGTGCAGATGCCACATACAGTGTGACAGTGTTAACTATGCTGTGAAGATGCCACATACAGTGTGACAGTGTTAACTATGCTGTGCAGATGCCACATACAGTGTGACAGTGTTAACTATGCTGTGAAGATGCCACATACAGTGTGACAGTGTTAACTATGCTGTGAAGATGCCACATACAGTGTGATAGTGATAACTATGCTGTGCAGATGCCACATACAGTCCCAATGATCCCACCTGGATGTCCCTGGCCCGTATATCTATGTTGTGTAACCGTGCTGAATTCAAGGGGAACCAGGACAATGTTCCAATTCTAAAGAGGTATGTGCTTTTACGTGTGTATTGTCTGTCTGTCTGTATGTGTCTGTATGATGTTTGTGTCTCTCTGTTTGTGTCTGTATGTTTGTTTGTGTGTGTGTGTGTATCTGTATGTGTGTATCTGTATGAGGTGTCAGGTCAGGTCATTAGATCTGCTACTGGTAACCTGTAATCCAGTACAACCTGTTCAGGGTCGGGTTGCCGGCGACTAAACCGGCACTCCCACTGCTCCCTTCCGGGACTGGTGAGGCGGGTGGCTAGACACCCTTATGGAGATCCATAAAAGAGCGTCGGCTCAGGAGAGCCACCGACAGCCATCTAGCTCCACTGTGCTGTGTGCATGCCACACACAGTTGGCTCCCGGGGTGTGTCTACCCATGCATGCGAAGTCTGGATCCGGCAGAATCTGCGGAAGAAACCTATCGGTTCAACGGAGAGGAAGGCGGTTACAGCAACGCACTGTGGAGTGCAGAGAGCAAGATGAGACACCGAAAGGATATCTTGGTCATCCACTGCATCCGTGCTCATCCTCCAGTCGTCTTGACTTAGTCTTGCCACTGGAAATTGGTGGACCCGGACGAGAGAGTGAGGTCGACGTTGCGCAACTCCTCTTCACTTTAAACAAACTCATCGCGCAAGTCATCAGTCATCCAAAATGACCTTTCATCCTTCATCATTTCATCACCGCCAAGTCCTGTGGCGACAGGCGAGCGACGAAACGACAGGTGTGGGTACACTGGCAGTCGCAGCCGCAGACCTGCACGCAGGCAGCTCAGGCCATAGGGTCGTTCTTCGTCGACAGGAGCAGCGATGGAGCTCGGCAGCCGTCTGAGCGTCTGAGCAGCCCTCTTTAGGAATGCACTGCTCACCTCCCTGGCATGAGGAAGGGGCTAGAAAAGGTGCCCTAATAATTGCCTGCTCCATATCACCCTGGCCAGCATACCACGGCTGGCGGGAACCCTACATCAGCGGTCGAAACAAAAAGAAAGAAAAGAAAAAAAACAAGGATCGTTCCTCTCACCATTGGTGCTTGGAACATAAGGACTCTCCTGGACAGAGATAACGCGGACAGACCCCAAAGGAGAACGGCACTAGTTGCATCCGAACTCGCCAGATACAACATTGACATCGCAGCCTTGAGTGAGACTCGGCTTGCAGGCGAAGGCGAGCTCTGTGAACGGGGATCTGGTTACACCTTCTTCTGGAGTGGACGAGGAAGCGAAGAGCGACGTGAGGCTGGCGTTGGTTTTGCAGTAAAAACAGCACTTGTCAGCAAGCTAGCTGGAATCCCAAAGGGAGTCAACGATAGGCTTATGACCATGAAACTCCCGCTGGCATCTGGCCAGAAGCACCTCACCATCGTCAGTGCCTATGCCCCAACCATGACCAACCCGGATGAAGTGAAGGCGAAGTTCTACGAGGACCTTCACTCTGTCATTGCTGCTATCCCTAAAGCAGACAAGCTCATCATTCTTGGGGGACTTCAATGCTAGAGTTGGCTCTGACTACATCTCCTGGGATGGAGTGATTGGAAAGCACGGTGTGGGCCACTGCAACCCAAATGGATTGCTTTTGCTTCAGACTTGTGCAGAGCACGAACTGCTGATAACGAACACAGTTTTCTGCCTCCCTACCCGTAACAGGACGTCATGGATGAACCCACGCTCAAAGCATTGGCATCTCATCGATTACGTCATCGTCAGGAAAAGGGATAGGCAAGATGTACGTGTAACAAAGACCATGTGCGGCGCCGAGTGTTGGACAGACCATCGCCTTGTAGTCTCGAAGCTGAATATTCGAATCCAGCCCAAGAGACGCCCCCAAGGCCAGAAGGCTCCAAAACGGCTCAACTTCGCTAAGCTGAATAACATCACCATCAAACAGTCCTTTGTGGAACTGCTGGAAGATCGTCTGGAATCCGTCTCTCTGGACAACCAGAATGTGGAGTCTGACTGGAGGACCCTGCGTGAGCTGATCTATAGTACAGCTTCAGAGACCCTGGGACCCATGACCAGAAAGCACAAAGACTGGTTTGATGAAAACTGTGATGAAATCAAGCAGCTTCTGGATGAGAAACGCCGTCTGCATCAAGCCTACCTGAGCAACCCAAAGTCCACATCAAAAAAGGATGCGTACGATGCCATCTGCAGGACTGTTCAGCAAAAGTTACGCCAGATGCAGGATAAGTGGCTGAGTGACAAAGCTGATGAGATCCAGGGATATGCTGACAGGCACGATATGAAGAGGTTCTATGATGCCTTAAAAGAAGTCTACGGCCCCACATCCTCAGGATCATACCCCCTCCTCAGTGCAGATGGGAATACCTTGATCACCGAGAAGGAGAAAATTCTCGAACGCTGGGCTGAGCACTTCAACAGTGTCTTAAATCGCCCTTCCTCCATAAATGATGAAGCCATAGACCGTCTCCCACAAGTCCCCATCAACGAAGCACTGGACGATCCACCAACACTTCTTGAGACCCAGAAAGCAATCCGTCTGCTATCCAGTGGCAAAGCACCTGGCTCATACTCCATACCAGCAGAGGTCTACAAGGATGGAGGCACTGTGCTGACTGAGAAGCTCCATCAGCTGTACTCACTCATGTGGAAAGAAGAGACGATCCCTCAGGATTTCAAAGATGCATCTATCATTCACTTGTACAAGCGAAAGGGGAACCGGCAAGCCTGTGATAACCATCGGGGGATTTCCTTGCTCTCCATCGCAGGCAAGATACTTGCCAGGATCCTACTAAACCGCCTCACAGCACACCTTGACCAAGGTCATTTGCCTGAGAGCCAATGTGGATTCCGGAAAGAGCGCGGAACCACCGACATGGTGTTTGCTGCAAGGCAGCTGCAAGAGAAATGTCAGGAGCAAAATGTTGATCTGTTCTCCACCTATGTCGACCTCACTAAGGCCTTCGACACCGTGAGTAGAGAGGGACTGTGGAAGATCATGGCCAAGTACGGATGCCCTCGGAAATTTATTGCCTTGGTCAGCCAATTCCATGAAGGCATGCAGGCTCGAGTCCAGGACAATGGCGAAACATCTGCTCCTTTTGCTGTCACAAATGGTGTCAAGCAAGGCTGCGTCCTGGCTCCAACGCTGTTCAGCCTCATGTTCTCTGCAATGCTTACTGATGCCTTCAGAGATGGCGATGTTGGAATCGGCCTAAAGTACCGAACAGATGGCAAGTTGTTTAACCTCAGAAGGCTTCAAGCAAAAACGAAGGTCATGACAGACATCATCAGAGACTTTTTGTTTGCTGATGATTGTGCCCTCAACGCTGGATCTGAAGCTGACATGCAACTCAGCTTCGACAAGTTTGCCACTGCCAGCAGGAACTTTGGCCTTACCATCAGCACGAGGAAAGCTGAAGTTCTCCATCAGCCAGCCCCAGGGAAACCCTACATTGAGCCCAACATCACAGTCAACGGTCAGAGACTCAGTGCGGTGGAGCGGTTCACATACCTTGGCAGCACACTATCACGAAATGCGACCATCGACGATGAAGTGAACGTCAGGATTGCAAGAGCAAGCGCAACTTTTGGCAGACTCAGTGCAAATGTCTGGAACAGAAGCGGCATTAGTCTTGAGACCAAGCTAAAGGTCTACAGAGCAGTAGTTCTCCCCACACTACTGTACGCCTGCGAAACTTGGACAGTGTACCAACGACATGCCAAGAAGCTGAACCACTTCCACACAACATGCCTCAGGAAGCTACTGAACATCAAGTGGCAAGACAGGACCCCAGACACAGAGGTGCTCGCAAAAGCCACCCTTCCCAGCATCTTCACCATCCTGATGCAGTCCCAGCTTCGCTGGGCTGGACACGTGGCGCGCATGCCAGACCATCGGCTGCCCAAAAGGCTCTTCTATGGCGAGCTGCAACAAGGGAAGAGATCACACGGAGGTCAGAAGAAGCGCTTCAGAGATACTCTGAAAGTCTCTCTTAAAGCGTTTGATATCAACCCTGACTCCTGGGAGGAATCTGCAGTAGACCGTGACAAATGGCGCGCTGCTGTGCACAAAGGCGCCAAGTTGTGCGAGGTCAACAGGACTGCTGCAGCTGTTCAGAAGAGGCAGGCCAGAAAGTCACGGGCAAACAAGCCCCCTGACAATGATATGCCTGTCTTTGTCTGCCCCAACTGTCAGCGAACATTTCGTGCACAGATTGGACTATTCAGTCATCTGCACATTCACAGATAGATTCATGTGCATCCTCCCCCCCCACCCCACCACCACCACCACCACCCTCCTCCCATCCCCCAGCTGGATGACAACTATGGTCATCATCGATCTCGATGGACACACCACCATCTCTGACATTTGTGTCTCTGTGTGTGTGTGTGTCTGTATGATGTTTGTGTCTCTCTGTGTGTGTCTGTATGATGTGTGTGTGTGTGTATGACTTTTGTGTCTGTATGTATGTGTGTGTGTATAATATGTGTCTGTATCATGTTTTTGTCTTTATGGTGTGTGTGTGTGTGTGTGTGTGATGTTATGTGTGAGTCTGCATATGTTTGTGTGTATGATGTTATGTGTGTCTGAATGATGTTTGTATTTGTACGGTATTTGTGTGTGTATGTGCATGTGTGTGTGTGTGTTGTCTTCCTGTTTTATGTTATGTTTGTCTGTATGATGTTTAAGAAAAAAATCAGAATCAGTTTTGTTGTCAATTAAACCTGAACAAGGTTTATTATACTTATACACACCAATAGTCAGTAAACAATAAATTCTTATCCTTATTCTTCTTTGGTCATGGGCTGCAACTCCCATGTTCACTCGTATGTACGCGGGTGGGCTTTTACTTGTACGTGTATGACCGTTTTGACCGTGCCATGTAGGCAGCCATAATCTTTTTTCAGGGGTATGCATGCTGGGCATGTTCTTGTTTCCACAACCCACCGAATGCTGACATGGATTACAGGATCTTTAACTCACTCGTGACGACAAGTTTTCTCCCTTGCTTTTCCTGACAGACGGCCCATTTGTAAGGGTTTGGAAAAAAATTACAAAAAATACAAAATACAGAGTAAGAAAATGAAACTTTCAGAACTGGTTTATTATGTGTTGAGCTATTACATATATAAAAAAAAAAATTTCTCATCTTATTTTTACAGTTTTGTCATATGTAGAAAATACTGCCAATTTTTCATCCTGAATCACCATACCCATGCTCGCTTTCTGCATTAAATTCACTTTCTTCTTCATCATCATCCACCTCCTCAATGTCCAACCCTTCAGTTTGTAGCATTTCAAGTAATTCGGCAACCCTAAAACGTTGCCGTCGCTGCCTTGTTCGCTCCACAACAGTTTGAGAAGAGCCCGCTTTGCTAACAGGCTGGCACGCGAGCAGACGACCGGTCAGTGACTTTGTCAGCGTGTGTGCGAGATGGGCCACACATGGCAGGCTGGCCAATCATACCATTCGATTGTGGAGTGACCCAGAATAGCACACTCTGCTTGGCTAATCACAAAATCATGTGTACAGTGCGTGATGGATTTTTATTTCTTGAAAATGCTATTCCATTCCGTCTTCTGAATTCGAATACATTTTATGTAGGAATGCTCACGCATTCCTTCGTCTGGAGAGAGTTAATGTGTGTATTTGATCTTATGCTTGTGTGTACACACAAAGGGGGTTCAGGCACAAGCAGGTCTGCACATATGTTGACCTGGGAGTTTGGAAAAATCTCCATCCTTTACCCACCAGGCGCCATTACCGAGATTTGAACCTGGGACAAACAAACAATAAATAAACTAAACATAACAAGGAATTCAACTACTTGTCTGTGTGATGCAGTTTTAGCAACAGTTGTAAACAAACTTTCAGAAAATCTGCCCAAAAATTTGTCTTCCAGCATGAGCTGACTGGGTTAAATAGTCGTTGGAAGGTATTTTTGTTGAATTGTTTGTATGAATTTTTCTCTCTTTTTTGTTTGAAAAGTCCACAAATACCAAAGAGATGATATTCAGTCGTTTGACATTATATGCACTTCCTAATTTCTTTTGGGATGTTAAATTATCTACCCTTTTCTATTGTGAGATCATGACAGTATGTTCTTGATTTGCACTGTGACTGTTTTATAATAGATAAGATATCCTTTTGTAAATAAGGTTTGGTTCTGTACCCATCGGTAATTTTATTATAAAATTGCATTTTTGATTTATCTATATTCAGATATGTTTTCCTTCTAAGATAAATCATATTTTTGTTCTAGTTTAGTTGTAATATCATTCTTACAATGTTAATCCATGTTACCTGTTGATCTTCTGTGTAAGCATATCATTATACGCAAGTTTAACATACAGACATGTGTGTGTCTCTGTTGTGTCTGTGTGATGTTTGTGTGTCAGTACATTGTTGTTTGTGTGTGTCAGTACAGTGTGTGTGTGTGTGTGTGTGTGTGTGATGTTGTTTATGTGTGTCTGTATGATGTATCTGTGTATCTATATAATGTTTGTGTCTGTATGTCTGTGCATCTGTATGGTATTTGTGTGTGTCTAATTTGTCTCTGTGTGTCTCAGTGATGTTTGTGACCATGTGTTGGTCATGAAGATAGTGATTTATGATGCACTTTTTTTTCCTTTTGCTGATTTTCATAGGTACAGATGGGGCATGTGTTTTGGCAATGAAATAGGAATTTCTCTAATTACTAACTACTGTTTATACACACTAATGTGTCTGTTTTTTTAAAAATATATTATTATTTCCTTTTTATGTACTCTTTACAAAGATATATATGTCGTTTTTTGTTATGTTTGGATGAATTGAGAAATTATAAATCAAATACTGAGTACAAAGATATTGAAAAACAAACAAACAAACAAGAATTTGTCAAGAAAGTTTTTTTGTTTTTTGTTTTTTTATATTGCTATCTGTTTTTGTGTCTGTTTAGTGCCTTTCTGAGAAATTATGATAGAACATGGTACATATAAGCATCATAGAACATGATGTGTAAACATACAGACTGGTCACAGACATAAGAAGACTGCCTGTGTCTGTACATGGGAGACAGAAAGTGTTGCTTTGTTTCCTGGGATTGTAAGATGTGAATGTGTCTTGTGGATATTTGCAGGGAGTGCAATGGTGATGCCTCAGAGTCAGCACTTCTGAAATGTTCAGAGCTGTCCATCGGAAAGGTGACTGAGTATCGTCGACGCAATAAGAAGATTGTGGAGATCCCCTTTAACTCCACCAACAAGTACCAGGTACACCCATGTGCCAAGTATTATGTACTGCATGTTTCTGTACTGCCTCCCCTCGCCCACTTCTTTTCTTCAGTAGTTGACTGCCATCATCAGCAAGCAAAGAAAAATAGAATGAAAACCAAAGGAGGGTTAGTGGTTTTCCCCTTGTGCATGTAGCATTCAGAACAGAAGATTCACCCAAACTTGTGTAGGAGATGTGCTGGTGGTGATATTTCTGGTGTTGTTTGTCTGTTCACACTGAGGTAATGGACTGTCAGATAGGATCCTGTCTGTTCACACTTGGATAATGGACTGTCATATAGGATCCTGTCTGTTCACACTGAGGTAATGGACTGTCAGATAGGATCCTGTCTGTTCACACTTGGATAATGGACTGTCATATAGGATCCTGTCTGTTCACACTGAGGTAATGGACTGTCAGATAGGATCCTGTCTGTTCACACTGAGGTAATGGACTGTCAGATAGGATCCTGTCTGTTCACACTGAGGTAATGGACTGTCATATAGGATCCTGTCTGTTCACACTGAGGTAATGGACTGTCAGATAGGATCCTGTCTGTTCACACTGAGGTAATGGACTGTCATATAGGATCCTGTCTGTTCACACTGAGGTAATGGACTGTCAGATAGGATCCTGTCTGTTCACACTGATATGATCAACTATGTATCAAATCTTTACATGGGTTAAATGAAGAGCTTAGTACTTTCCTCTCTTCTGTTCTAGACCCTTCAGTCTGTGTCTTTTTCGAGCTGCGATGTTTGACTTGTCATGCTCCGCACACACCCTCCAACCTACGTTTTTTTCTTCCTTCATTTTGGCAGCTGACAGCTGTTATTTGTATAAATGTCAGTCCATGAACCACATCATAAGACTGTAAAATCTGTCTCTGTTTCTCTTATGTCTGTCTGCCTGTCTGTGAACAATACATTTGATTATTTCAGCCACTTCCCCAGATAAAATGTGTGCTGTTCTCCATAATGAAGATGTGAACTGGCAGCTGCTGGTCTGTTACTGTGCTGGGTTGCATCAGGCAGCTTGTTCATCACCGTTTTGTTTGGTTGTTTTGCCAAAGTGTCATGGCCACTGATCAGATTCTCTGCCAGACATGAACCCATTTCCTGTTTCCCAGTTGAGAGACTTGCAGTGCTCCACGTGCAGGTGTCAATCCATGAGACAGATGACCCCAACGACCCGCGCTACCTGCTGGTGATGAAGGGAGCCCCAGAGAGGATCATGGACCGCTGTTCCACCATCCTGCTCAACGGCAAGGACCAGCCGCTGGATGACAACTTCCGCGAGGCCTTCAATGCTGCTTACCTGGAACTGGGTGGGCTGGGAGAACGTGTGCTGGGTAAGAGAACATTTTCTCACTTTTTTTCCTGTCTAGTCAATGTGTTCCTCCCCCTGGATCTAAATGTTGCAGGGAATATTTTCAGAAGCAGTGAGACAGGCTGTTTCGGTGTCTTTGTGGAAAGAGGTTTCTCTCACTCTGCTGCATCTCATTTTACAGTGTTGACCACAGGGACCAGAATCAAGAATCTGTTTGCTTGTGATTTTTTTTTTTAAGTCAATATCAAAAATCAAATTAAAAAGTTGAGATAGCTGTCACTTTTGTTCAGACTAAGAAATTAACAAAAACCATGAGGGAAAAGCAGTATCAGTTGTAATTTTGGGTATCAAAGAGAAACCAGAATTTTCCTCTCTACCAACTTACAGTATCAAGTGCTTAAAACATTTTTCACAATCTCCATTCATCCAAAATCAGTATGACTTTTCAGTGTTTCATGCAAGAAAGAACACTGGTCTCCTGTTTGCCTGTACTTATTTGTGTCAAGTGTGTATGCCTTTTGGGAAAAAAAGTGTGGAATGATTTCAATCCTGTGTGGCATTGGACAGGTTTCTGTGACTATTTCTTGCCCACGGAGCAGTACCCCCCTGGCTATGAGTTTGATCCTGAAGGCCCCAACTTCCCCATCACTGGTCTGCGCTTTGTTGGCCTCATGTCAATGATCGACCCTCCTCGTGCTGCCGTTCCTGATGCTGTGGGCAAATGCCGCAGTGCTGGCATCAAGGTGATCATGGTGACAGGCGACCATCCCATCACTGCCAAGGCAATTGCCAAAGGGGTGGGCATCATTTCAGAAGGCAGCAAGACTGTGGAGGACATTGCTGCTGAACGAGGAACTCCCGTGGAGGAGGTGGATCCTAGGTGAGGCTCTGCTGTTTCTTTTTTCTACTTTTTCCTTACATCCACCAGCTTTCTGTCATTTGCATTACACCACATTGAACTGAGATCTCTTGAATTGATACTTTCTCTGCTAGTGCTGTATCAAAGCAAAACTTTCCATTGGGATATCATTGCTGCAGCTGGCCAGTTACAGCTAGCCACTTTGTGTTGTCTTTTTCTGAGAATGCCAAGAACCTTAATGCTCTGGTAGTCATACTGATTGCCAAGAAAAATATGCTTACTTTGCAGCACACAACAGCCTTGCATAACCATGCACTTCTGTCAGTCCAGTCCTCACTTGATGTTTGTTTGCTGGTGTTCACAGTAAGAATAATTGAAAGTACAAGTTAAGGTATGTTGAGGTATGAGGACCTTGCCAACCTTTCCTTGTTACCGTTATGAGCTTCTGGTTCTTATGACATGTTCATGGCACATACATTGATACTGACTTTTATCTACTTATATATATACCATAAAGTTCGGTCTGTAAGCCGCAACTTTTTCTCCCAGCTGCAACCTCTGTGGCTAATACAATGATGCGGCTTATATGAGGATTTTAACAATCCTGGGAGTGTCACGTTCTTGTCTAAGCTTCCCTTCAAGTTCAACTCACCAAAATCATGATTTCTGTCCATGAATTTTTGGATGAGCTTCAGGTTACTGTGCTAACTGTTCACGATTTAAAAATGAAATCCGCACACATTAAAGCCTTCAGATCAGCATTCAGGTCTACTCTTCTCAAGCACACACCCTCATCATGCTGAAAACACGACGAAATGCCTATGATGCAGCCTTCAAATTCAAGGCGATTGACCTAGCAGACGACAGTGCAAGCGACGAACCAGCAGCGACCTCCACCTTGCATTTATGTTCATCAAGTGAAAGTGAGGCTGAAGTCAGTGACAAGATGGCGGAGAAAGCTGCGCCAGTTCTTTTCAGCTCGGACACTGAAGACGAAGATTTCAGTGGATTCAGTGAGCAGGACGGTGTTGAATAAATTTGACTCTCCCTAAATTATGGACCTTATTTTCGTTGTGTTTATTTTTTGTGTGTATGTGGCACTAGCAGTATTTTTGTTTGCTTTTCTTTGTGTTGTTTCCGCTTGTGTTTATTTCATAACCTACAGTATTTACAGCTTTTCTGTAGTATCGGTATGTGTTCCGGCGGACTCTGCAGAAGAAACCTTCATGGTTCAATGGAGAGGAAGGTGGTTGCAGCAGAGCACTGTGGAGTGCTGAGGGCAGGATGAGGCACATAGGACATCCTGGTCATCCACTGCATCCGTTTCCATCTCCAGTCGTCTTGACCTCGTCTTGCCACTGGATACAGACAGTCTCGGACAAGAGAGTGAGGTCGACGGTGCGCAACTCCTCCTCACTATAAACAAAGTCATCACGCAAGTCATCAGTCATCCTTCATCCCATACCATCATTTTCCCCCAAGCCCTGTGGCGACAGGCGAGCGACGAAGCGACAGGTGTGGGTACACTGGCAGTCATAGCTGCGGACCTGCACACAGGCGGCTCAGGCCATAGGGTCGTTTTTCACTGACTGGAGCAGCGGTGGAGATCGGCAGCCCCCTGAGCGACTGAGCAGCCCTCTTCAGGACAGCACTGCTCACCTCCATGGCATGAGGAAGGGGCTAGAAAAGGTGCCCTAAACATTGCCTGCTCCACACCACCCTTGTCAGCATACCACGGCTGACGGGGACCCTACTCAAGCGGTCGACACACAAAGGAAAGAAAGAAGAAAACAAGGAGCACCCCATTGACCATTGCCACATGGAACATGCGTACGCTTCTGGACAGAGGCAACTCAGCCAGACCACAGAGACGCACAGCACTCATTGCGAGTGAATTAGCCAGGTACAACATTGACATCGCTGCCTTAAGTGAGACCAGACTGGCAGAAGAAGGCAAACTCTGTGAGCGAGGCGCAGGCTACACCTTCTTTTGGAGTGGTCGCAGACCTGAAGAGAGACGTGATGCTGGAGTTGGCTTTGCAGTGAAGACAACCCTTGTTGGCAAGCTGGCTGGCCCTCCGAAAGGATCTGACGGGATCCTTGAGAGATGGGCTGAACACTTTGACAGCGTACTGAACCGCCCTTCCACCATCAGTGATGAAGCCATCGACCAACTCCCCCAGGTGCCAGTCAGTGAGTCGTCGGATGCCATTCCAGCTTTGGAGGAGACCCAGAAAGCTATCCGTCTGCTATCCAATGGCAAAGCCCCTGGCTCAGACTCCATTCCAGCTGAGGTCTACAAAGAAGGTGGTATGGCGCCGACTGAGAAGCTTCATCAGCTGTTCCAGCTCATCTGGCAGCATGAAGCAGTTCCACAGGACTTCAAAGACGCTTCCATCATACACCTGTACAAGCGCAAAGAAAACCGTCAGGCCTGTGACAACCATCGTGGAATATCCCTGCTGTCCGTCGCAGGCAAGACTCTGGCCAGAGTGCTACTCAACCGTCTCATAGCGCACCTGGAGCAAGGTCTCCTACCAGAGAGCCAGTGTGGCTTCCGGAAAGACCGCAGGACTATCGACATGGTGTTTGCTGCCAGGCAGCTCCAATAGAAGTGTCAGGAACAGAATGCCGACCTTTACTTTACGTATATCGATCTGACCAAGGCCTTCGATACTGTTAGCAGAGATGGCCTTTGGAGAATCATGGCGGAGTACGGGTGTCCCAGAAAGTTCATGACCATCATACGGCAACTACACGATGGGATGCTGGCCCGAGTCCAAGACAACGGAGAGACTTCAGAACCATTCCCTGTCTCCAACGGAGTCAAGCAAGGGTGTGTTCTTGCCCCCACCCTGTTCAGTCTCATGTTTTCAGCCATGCTGACAGATGCCTTCAGAGACGCTGACGTAGGCATTGGAATCAGGTACTGCACAGATGGCTCACTCTTTAACCTCAGGAGGCTTCAAGCAAAAACCAAGGTGAGGACAGACACCGTCAACGACTTCCTGTTTTCTGATGACTGCGCTCTCAACGCTGCCACCGAAGCTGACATGCAACACAGTGTCGACAAGTTCTCTGCTGCCTGTGACAACTTTGGCCTCACAATCAGCACAAAGAAGACTGGGGTGATGCACCAACCAGCTCCAGGAAAGCCTTACATTGAACCAAACATCTTCATCAACGGGCAACGACTGAATGCGGTAGACAAGTTCACATACCTGGGCAGTACACTCTCTCGCACAGTTGTCATCGATGACGAGGTAAATGCCAGACTCGCCAAAGCCAGCGCTGCCTTCGGCAGACTCCATAAAAACGTTTGGAACAGGAGAGGCATCACCCTGGAGACGAAGCTCAAAGTATACAAGGCCATAGTTCTCACCACACTGCTCTGTGGATGTGAATCATGGACGGTCTACAAACGCCACGCCAAAAAGCTGAACCACTTCCACACCACCAGCCTCAGAAAACTTCTCGGCATAAAGTGGCAAGAGAAGATCCCAGACACACAGGTGCTCACTCATGCAAACTTGCCCAGCATCTACACCATCTTGATGCAGGCCCAGCTGCGCTGGGCAGGCCATGTAGTTCGCATGCCAGACCACCGGCTCCTCAGGAAACTGCTGTACGGCGAACTCCAACATGGCAAGCGCTCCCATGGAGGCCAAAAGAAGCGCTTCAAAGACACTCTGAAAGCTTCTCTGAAGGCCTTCAACATCAGCCACAACACATGGGAGCTGAATGCAATGGACAGACCAAAGTGGCGTTCAGCTGTTCACAAAGGCGCCAAATCCTGTGAGGCCAACAGAATCGCTGCAGCAGAGCAACGCAGACAGGCCAGGAAAAGCATTGCCAGCAAGTCCCCGACAGCCGCCACCATCCCCTGTCCACACTGCGTCAGAACCTTCCGGGCGCGGATTGGCCTGACCAGTCATCTGCGCACCCACAGAGCCCAACCCACCCACCCCCAAGATGACTAGATGGTCCTCGTCGATCCCGACGGACAAACTAAATGTGTTCCGGTACTGGTAATAAGTGTAGCTTATAAGCCAGTGAGGTTTATGTGTGTATGAAGTTAATTTTTTTCAAAATTTAGTGGGTGCAGCTTATGTACCAGTGCGCTCAATAGAGCAAACTTTACAGTAGGTATATATATGCCAGTCTTGCCAGCTTTTGTGAAGAACCCAAACCCTTGAGCGTGACAATGGAACTAAACTTCTCTTATATTCTGAAAATAGACCTAAGTTGTATAATACATTACAATACAACTTTATTCATCCATGTGGAAATTATTTACTGTATTTTCCGAACTACAAAGTACACCTCTGTTAAAGCTGCACCGCATGGATTAGAACAAAAACCAAAGAAAATCCCATGAAAAAGATGTATGCAATATCTAAGCCACAATAAATCAAAAAGAAAGATTATTTGAAATGAACATTGTAGGAACATTTGAAAATGGCTGCACCTGACAGTGTCACATTCACACACAAACTACACAGTGCAGCTAATCTTAACCATAACCAGAAGAAATATTTTATAAATCTTAAAAAAAACAAAACAATGGACATCAAGGTGTATGTCAGGTAGGGCTCTTTGGATGATGCAGGATACAGTCTTTACCAGTTCACTGCCTATGTCACAGGCTAACATATCATACTGTAGTTTTGCAAACTGCAACTCCAGTATGACAGGTTAACGTGTCATGCAGGCAGTGAACAGGTAAAGGGTGTATCCTGCATCAGCCTCTGAGACCATGCTGGCATATGCCTTCCTGTCCAGTTTTTAATATATGTTGCATACAGACTATATGTACATGCGAGTTGAGGTCTGACTTGGTTGTCTGTGTTTTGCAAGAGATGCCAAGGCTGCAGTTATCCATGGTGGTGACCTTCGTGACATGACACCAGCTCAGATTGACGAGATCCTGCGCAACCACTCCGAGATTGTGTTTGCTCGTACCTCCCCCCAACAGAAGTTGATCATTGTGGAGGGCTGTCAGCGCCAGGGACAGATTGTGGCCGTCACAGGGGACGGTGTCAATGACTCTCCAGCTTTGAAAAAGGCTGATATTGGTATGTAGACCGATGGCAGTGTGTGTGTGTGTGTGTGTGTGTGTGTGTGTTTCTCTATGTTTGTGTGTTTCCATATGTGTGTGAAGTTATTGGAGTAGTTCAAAATAAAACTGATAGCATTTCTACATTGCTTTAGCAAAGCACCATATCTTTCTGTTATCTAATATGCTTTGAAACATAATGTGATTTGAAATTTTCACAAAACACAAAAAAGAACAGAATGGCTGTGAAAGAGGACATTGTTTAATGCATCAAACTTTCCCAGATTCATGATTATGAAATGTATGACAACTGATAGAATAGTTCAGTCAACAGATTTTAGTCACACCCCTGAGATTTCTTTTTTCTGAAACTTAAGAAACCAAAAATTAATGAATTTCTTCAGCCTTCTGACAAAGGAGAAACCAGTAAGGTTTAGGAATATGGTGATCCTGATACCGATGTTATGTGGTGGCAGGTGTTGCTATGGGAATTGCTGGGAGTGATGTCAGTAAACAGGCAGCTGACATGATTCTGCTGGATGACAACTTCGCTTCCATCGTGACTGGTGTTGAGGAGGGTAAGTAGACTTCACATTATCATAACTATTATGCTGCTACAGGATTGGTGTCCCTAGCCATTCCATGTCGTGTGCTTATGTTGACTCATGTATTAAGTCTCAAGTACCTTATTTTAGGGACTCTAAAGAGATGTTTTCTCCCCATCCACCCATGCACCTTGTAATACTGTGCGTCTAATGTGTGGCTAAAATCTTTCTGAAAAATGGTGTGAATTGTATCAGGGTTTACATTTGAACCAGGAAGTATGACATTCAGGGGGAAATCATGAATCAAACTTAACAGAACTCACAAATAATCCACTTTCAAACTGCATGCAAGCGCACATCACAGAGTGAGTCAAAAAAGCTGTCAAAAGTTTGAACTCTTGTTTTGGCAGTCATCCCCGGTGGAGCAACAAAGTTTCTCTACAGTTTCACAAAAACTGGAAGATTTTGCAATGTATCACTGTATTGAGTCTGTCAGTGGATTTTATCGGTCTGGCACTGGTCTGCCTGAAAATGATCAATAGATTCAAGAAGGCTGAGACTGACAAAGCCAAAAAGCCAGCAGACAACACAAATGAAGTGGTAAGTTCCAATGATGATACCAGAACCTTGTCATTAGATCACACTGTACACATACAGCCCTAATGCTTCTGATTAGTTTAGTCTTACCACTCAACACTTTCCACACATTTCATGTAGCTGCCATGCCAAAGACTAACAAATCACTTACGTTGCCAGAATAATGACTTGGTACATAGAGCATGTACACAGTCCTTGATTTGATTCAGGCAAACATAATTCTGTTCTACAATACAATACTGCCTAACCCTATCTTTTATGCATTTAACCTCTTGAATGCCAAGGACATATGTATTTGTCTCTTACAATGCTTCACTATTTGCCAAGGAATTAGATACTTGTATGTCGCAACATCTTATGAATTTTCTCATTACTATTTTTAAGTTGCTGTTTCCCAAAAGGCACCGTTTGGAAAGCTTGATGTGTTTCCTTCAATTATTTATGAGAAGCAGTACCCAGTCACGCATTGTATGGTCAGTCTCGGATGTTATTTGAAGAACCCTCTCAGAATTTCAGATAATGCTTAAATGGCAGATGACGAACTGCAATCTGATAATGACTTTTGTACAAGGTGTGGCAAAATCTTGTCAAATGGTCGTTTGACAAGAATGAAAGTGAAAGTGACAGTTGGCAGAGAAGGGGAAGGGTGGAGGTAGTTGTTGAGCTAGAAAAGTAGGAGGGTGGAACAGGATGCCAAATATGCCTCTGTGGCTGACCCAGATTTTTTTTTAAGGTTGGTGACTATTTTGTAAAAATCATAAATAGTTCCAGAAGTGAAAGGGTTAAAGATCACGTCAAAGACAAAAACAAAGTAATGATTATTGTTTTTGTTAGCAACCTTTGATTTATTGTTACTACTTAAGAGTCCAATGCAGACATTTTATGTTTGATTTGGCTTCAAAAAACAAATGACATTGACTATGAACATGGACTATGAAGCGATCAAAGCCATGCCCAGCCCCACCCACAACACCCCACCCCACTCCATGCCCAGCCCCACCCACAACACATCACCCCACCCCACTCCATGCCCAGTCCCACCCACAACACCCCACCCCACTCCATGCCCAGCCCCACCCACAACACCCCACCCCACTCCATACCCAGCCCCACCCACAACACCCCACCCCACTCCATGCCCAGCCCCACCCACAACACATCACCCCACTCCATACCCAGCCCCACCCACAACACCCCACCCCACTCCATGCCCAGCCCCACCCACAAATCACCCCACCCCACTCCATGCCCAGCCCCACCCACAACACCCCACCCCACTCCATGCCCAGCCCCACCCACATCACCCCACCCCACTCCATGCCCAGTCCCACCCACAACACATCACCCCACTCCATGCCCAGCCCCACCCACAAATCACCCCACCCCACTCCATGCCCAGCCCCACCCACAACACCCCACCCCACTCCATGCCCAGCCCCACCCACAAATCACCCACCCCACTCCATGCCCAGCCCCAACCACAAATCACCCACCCCACTCCATGCCCATGCCCAGCCCCACCCACAACACATCAACCCACTCCATGCCCAGCCCCACCCACAACACCCCACCCCACTCCATGACCAGCCCCACCCACAACACATCACCCCACTCCATGCCCAGCCCCACCCACAACACCCCACCCCACTCCATGCCCAGCCCCACCCACAACACCCCACCCCACTCCATGCCCAGCCCCACCCACAACACCCCACCCCACTCCATGCCCAGCCCCACCCACAACACATCACCCCACCCCACTCCATGCCCAGCCCCACCCACAACACATCACCCCACTCAGCCTTTAATGAGTCTGTGTTATTTGTTGCATTTTGTATTTTGTTACTGTTATATGTCTGAAGGGGATATGACTGTTTGGTGTTGTATTAAACATGTTTTATGACTTGTCTAAAGAAGATATGACTGTTGTGTTCTATTAAACATGTTATATGTCTGAAGAGATATGACTATGTTGTGTTGTATTAAACATGTTATATGGCTGAAGGAGACATGACTGTTATGTTATATTAAACATGTTATTTGTCTGAAGGGGATATGACTGTGTTGTGTTGTATTAAACATGTTGTATGTCTGAACGAGATATGACTGTGTTGTATTAAACATGTTATATGTCTGAACGGGATATGACTGTGTTGTGTTGTATTAAACATGTTGTATGTCTGAACATGATATAATAATTATAGTATTTATATAGCGCTGAATCTTATGCAGAGACAAATCTAAGCGCTTTTACACCAATCATTCGCATGCATGCATAACTCTAAAACTGAAGAAACTGAAAACAAGGAAGAGGCAGGGGAGGGAGACTATCTTGTGAAGAGGTGGGTTTTAACCCCTAGGCTGCCTGCATGACGAGATAACTCATCATGGCAAGCATGTATGCTTCACTGCCACAATGACGAGATAACTCGTCATCGAAATATTCTGACTTTTCCCTGGTTTGCATTCACTTCGTTGACAAAAATCGTGGTAGCTTTAGCCTGGGGAATCTCTCTAGATTCTATTCATAGCTAGAAACCCCATCTATGTCATGAAGCAGTCCTTTATTTGAACGTTTTGGTTGGGTCACTGTCCAAGTGTTTGCCTGACTTCTCTCCTCGCTCACTCAACAAAATGTTGGACTGACGCCGTGCTCAAGACATGCGATCGTGACGAACTAAATCAAACAAGATTTCTTTCTTTAGCTGATGCTCAGAAATAATTGAAGCGTAAATTCGAAGGAGAAGATAGTGATGAACATTTATAGGATGATCTGATAAAAAAAAAATAAAGGGAGCAATCAAGAGAGTGGCCAAGATGCGACTGTCAGTGAGTGATGCCGGCTGAACTGTTAGCAGTCGACATGACCGAATTAGCAGCACAGCGATATTCTTGGCACGCAGCCAACGCTGTCTGATGAGAACTGTATCAAGTGACCGTGTGAGAGGGGTGAAGAGAAGGGGGGTTGGAGACTGAGGGGGCGTGGCCTCACATCCATCTTATCACTTGGAGAAGTCACAATGTATTGTGTATCTATCTCTTAAAAAAAAAATATATATATATTGTGGTTGTTCTAGTATGATTTTGTGTTTGCAGATATCCATTTGTCCAGAAAATATGATGTTTTTTGTGCAAATTACCTGACTAATGTTTGTAATGAACAAGTTGAAAATGTGACAAAAAACAAAACACTGATTTCAAAACAATAGCATGTCACTAAAAAATACATAAAATGGGAAAACAGCATGTGTTTTGTATTCTTTATTCATTTACCTTTCAGAAAATATATACTTTTATGGGTCTTTCTCCAATAACAAAGAGCACAGAATTTTTTGAAAATTTATACCCGTCTTTTGTGGAAAAAACCCTGGCAAATAGATTTCACTTAAATCTTATTTTCCTGGCAGCGAAAGGGTTAAGGCCAGACTTGAAAGAGCTGAGTGAGGAGACCTGATGAAGCAAAAGAGGAAGTTCATTCCAAATGCAAGGTCCAGAGACAGACAAAAAACAGCATCCAGCAGTGGAGTGTTTGAATCTCGGTATGCGTAAACAGAGGATCTGAAGCCGATCGTAGATATCGAGATGGAGTGTAGAGGTGAATGCAGCCACATAGATAGGAAGGGGCAGAATTGTGAATACATTTATAACATAGAGTGCTATCTTATACTTTATTCTGTGTGAGACAGGGAGCCAGTGGAGATGTTGCAAAATAGGAGTGATGTGCTCAGATCTTTTCTTCGAAGGGATGGAATGGATGAAGCAGGCAAACCAGACAATAGGGAGTTACAGTAGTCAAGGTGAGAGAGAAACGACAAGTCTACATGTTGCGTCAGCGGACAGATATTTCCAAATGGAACTGATGCGTCGCAGTTGACAGTAGCAGGATTGACATGTCTGACTGATAAATTTTTGCATGGACAGTGTGTTGTCAAGGACAACGCCAAGGTTCCTGACTGAGCTGAAAAGGGGGATGGATGTACTGCCAAGTTTGATTTGTCAGCTGTGATGGAAGAGAGTTTTTGTATAGTTCCTTTGATCATTGCTTCAGTTTCATCTGCTTTCAGTTGTAACTTATTTAGAGTCATCCAGTTTTGAATGTCCAGGAAGCATTCAGATGTTTCTTGTAAGAGCAGTGACAATTTTTCAGGTGTATCACTCTTCTGAAGTTGAGTGTCATCAGCATAGGAATGCTGTGAAGAGAACTGGGCCTAAAACATCCCTGTGGGTCTCCGTGTTTGATTTTAACAAATTCAGACTGGAAATTATCAATGATGGCAAACTGGAATCGATCAGTGAGATAAGATTTGAACCAGTTGAGAACAGTGCCATTGATGCCAAATGTAAAATGAAGACGGAAAAGAAGGATTGAATGGTCTATCGTGTCAAAGGCAGCTCACAAATCGAGGACAGTGAGAAGGGAAATTTTTCCTGAGTTGGATGCTAGCAGTAGATTATTCAGGATGTGAAGGAGAGTGGTTTTGGTGCTGTGGTCAGCATGATATGCAGACTGATGAGGGTGAAGGAGATTGTTGAAACAAAAGTGGTTGTTGAGCTGCTTCAGGACAGATTTTTCAAGGAGTTTGGACAGGAATGGAAGATTAGAAACTGGTCGATAATTATTCAAAATGTTTTGCATCAAGGTTTGGTTTCTTCAGAAGAGGCAGACGATTGCAGTTTTGAAAGTGGATGGAAACGTTCCAGCAAGAAGGGATGAGTTGATAATATTGGTGTTTTTAAGGAGAAGCTGTGAGACACACTGGGAAAAGACAGAGGCTGGTATAGGATATGACTGTGTTGTGTTGTATTAAGACACTCCAGACGAATAGTTTTCTCCCTTGCTTTTCCCTACAGACGTTGTTAGGGTTAGGAAAAAAAATCACAAAAAATACAAAACATTAAGTAACTGAATGAAACTCACTGTACTTGACCTACTGACCCCTCTCATCACATCGTGTGAATGCCCACCCCCCTCCCTCTTCACTGCTCTTAGAAGCTGAGTCGCTATCAGTACCTTCTTACTTGTAGATTTCTTCACTGCAGATACTTTATTCAATGTCTTCATTATCCTCGTCAATGTCGAAACCTTCAGTTTGAAGCATTTCAGTCACTTCAGCATCGTTAAAAGCCACTGTCGTGATCTAGTTTGCTCCAAAATTTTCCACTTTTATCGCCTGCAACGCCATTTTCAACACGTATGCAAATTAGCTTGTCGTGTGGGGTCCTGAACCCACTGGCTCTCTGTGGAGTGTGTTTTTACAGAATCTCATGAAGAAACTTTTCATTCAACCCTTGACACATTCGCAGTGCCCCGTGTAGCTTCAATTGTTTTGCTTCCCCATGAAGAAAACGTGGAAAAAATTTAATTGCCGAAACAGCTATAGCGTTCCGTCGTCTGGAACGCTACCTAACGTCAGGAACGTCATCGTCCAGAATGAGTTAAACATGTTATATGTCTGAAGGGGATATGACTGTGTTGTCATTGTGTTGTATTAAACATGTTATATGTCTGAAGTGGATATGACTGTGTTGTGTTGTATTAAACATGTTATATGTCTGAAGGAGATATGACTGTGTTGTGTTGTATTAAACATGTTATATGTCTGAAGGGGATATGACTGTGTTGTGTTGTATTAAACATGTTATATGTCTGAACGAGATATGACTGTGTTGTGTTGTATTAAACATGTTATATGTCTGAACGAGATATGACTATGTTGTGTTGTATTAAACATGTTATATGTCTGAACGAGATATGACTGTGTTGTGTTGTATTAAACATGTTACATGTCTGAAGGAGATATGACTGTGTTGTGTTGTATTAAACATGTTATATGTCTGAAGGAGATATGACTGTGTTGTGTTGTATTAAACATGTTATATGTCTGAACGAGATATGACTATGTTGTGTTGTATTACTATTAGACATGTTTTTGTGTCTGAAGGAGATATTTCTGCTTTGTGTTGTATTAGACATGTCTTGTGTCTCTGTGTTGTGTTATATTAAATGTGTTATTATATGTCTGAAGGGGATATGACTGTGTTGTTTTGTATTAGACATGTTTTGTGTCTGAAGGAGATATGACTGTGTTGTTTTGTATTACTGGTAGACATGTTTTGTGACTGAAGGAGAGATGACTGTGTTGTGTTGTATTAGACATGTTTTGTGTCTGAAGGAGAGATGACTGTTGTTTTGTATTACTGGTAGACATGTTTTGTGTCTGAAGGAGAGATGACTGTGTTGTTTTGTATTAGACATGTTTTGTGTCTGAAGGGGATATGACTGTTGTTTTGTATTACCGGTAGACATGTTTTGTGACTGAAGGAGAGATGACTGTGTTGTGTTGTATTAGACATGCTTTGTGACTGAAGGAGAGATGACTGTTGTTTTGTATTGGACATGTTTTGTGACTGAAGGAGAGATGACTGTTGTTTTGTATTGGACATGTTTTGTGTCTATTGGAGAGATAACTGTGTTGTTTTGTATTGGACATGTTTTGTGTCTATTGGAGAGATAACTGTGTTGTTTTGTATTAAACATGTTTTGACACTGGCGCAGGCCGTTTGATCTTTGACAACCTGAAGAAGTCCATTGCCTACACTCTGACTTCCAACATCCCTGAGATCTCCCCCTTCCTCATCTTCATCCTGGCGGACATCCCTCTGCCCCTGGGCACCATCACCATCCTGTGCATTGACCTGGGTACTGACATGGTGCCTGCCATCTCTCTGGCCTATGAGAAAGCAGAGAATGACATTATGAAGCGCCAGCCCCGTGATCCCGTCAAAGATAAGCTGGTGAATGAAAGGTCAGTTTAACCTTGGTTAAAATTTGGTTGATGGTGGTGGTCTTGATGTCTGTGTGTGTGTGTGTGTGATTGTCACAGGTACCGGCAGCCTTTAAAAAGAAAAAAAAGGGCTGTTGAAACAACTCTACAAGCTTAGATTCTTGGATTTAAAAAAAATGAAAGTCAATACAAACATTGCACAGCAAAAATTATGGTTCTATCTATAATTAGGTAGGTCTGACCAAATTTTCAAATTCATAGCAGAAGCCTCATATTTGTTTGCCTGAAAGAATCCAGTAAAGTAAGATGCTTCACCAAATTTCAAAGTAATATATCAAATGTTTTAAAGATGTTGAGTTTTGAATTAAAAAAAAAAAAGAGGTGATTTTAGCAAAATTCACAAAATGGCATTTTTGAACCCATGTAGAATTGCAACTAATAGTTTCCCATAGTCAAAACTCTTCTTATATGATCTATATAGTAAATAGAATACTTCTTTTTTTTCAGCTGGTTGTTAATGTTATTGGTTGCATGCCAGTACTATAAAATCTGGGGTAAATGCTTAATTTCTGCAAGTCTGATCCTACAGTTTTCATAGCAACATTACTTAAATGACTGACGAAAAACTGTTAATCAGTACAGCTGATGATACCTTTCATCCAGTTCTAAAGTACAGACATCCAACTGAACTGCATCAACTGCATGGTCCATATCAGTGCTGAAATATGAAAAGGTTAAAAGGAAACAGCAGTCTTACAACACAGCAATTGCTTTGAGAAATGCATCTTTCAGGTCTTCAAATCCATTGTCTTCTGCAAAATACCCCACAAAATAACCAGTTTAGCAAAATTCCAGGATTATTTTCCAGAAACTGATGAAGAAGAAACAAATGAAGATAATATCATTGGAAGTGTTTCTAAGGCGTATGTTTATCAAACATGTTTATGAGCCAGTTACTCAGTTAGTAATAAAATTAAAAAATTAATCGCACTGCTCAAGACCTGATGAAAACAGAATACATATTCTTCAGAGAGAGGGGTAGTGGCAGGGCAGGTAGGGGTTTTGAGAAAGAGTGGTCACGAATGATTCATGTAATTTGTAACTTTTTCTTTCACGTAAACGCCCTGAGCTCTTAGAAAGAATGGGCACTATATGAATGTACATTATTATTATTATTATTAGTATTATTATCATTATTATTATTATTATTATTATAAACTGTTTTATTTTCTTGTACAGGTATAATCTGATAATCATTCTTTTCCCAGCTGTATTTGGTTTGCTTTCATTTGGATGTCAGTCTGTGGAGGTTTGAAACAGATTTTTTTGATGAATGGAAATTATCTTCATGTCAGTAGTTATTTGAAATAAAAGCAATGAAGTAAAAAGCCCAGATTCAGAATCTTCATTAGTTTTCAATCACAAGAATGCTTATTTTTTTCTTTATCACCTATGATTTTTGTGCTAGAATTTTTCTTAAAATCATTACCCCTGAATCCTCATATTTCCTGGCAAGGGGAAACACTTTTATCTTTAGTATGTAGTTCTCTGGCACTAAATGGGTAAGAGAATATTGTGTAACAAACAAACAAAAAAAGATAATAAAAACAAAAAATGATTTTAAAAAAAGTGCTCTCCCCTTGCCAGGGAATATAATGATTCAGGGATAATTTTGAGAAAAATTCTTGCTCAAAGTTACAGGTGATAAAGAAAAAAAATGTTGTGATTGAAAATGAATATGGATTCTGAATCTGGGGTTTTTTCCCAGTTTTTCATCATGCATGTGTGTTTGGACATACATTTGTGTGAGTGTTCACATGTGTGTTTGGACATACATTTGTGTGAGTGTTCACATGTGTGCATGTGAGTGTATAGTTGCAACTTTAGTTTTATGTCTTTCAGTTTATAAGTGATAGACAACAACAATGAAAAAGGTGGGAGGGTGTTCAAGAAGATGGATGTGAGCCAGCATGTGTGTGGGGTTGGGGGTAGGTGGGTGGGTGCGTGACTGTGTGAATGCATGTGCATACATGTTCGTTAAAAATATCACTGCTCTCTGTAGTTCACATCTTTGTATCTGTGTGACAGACTCATCTCCATGGCATATGGTCAGATCGGTATGATCCAAGCCTCTGCTGGATTCTTCACCTACTTTGTGATTCTGGGGGAAAATGGCTTCTGGTATAACCGTCTGCTGGGCATCCGAATGGAATGGGATTCTCGTGGTGTTAATGACCTGGAGGATTCTTATGGCCAGGAATGGGTAAGTGGATGAAAAGTGTTTACAAGCTGGCGACTAATCCCGTTTCTCCCAGAAACAGCCTTACATGCAGATGTGTGTCCCAGGCATTATGTGAAATCCCTCCTCCTGATTTGGAAGTGTGTTTTCAGTGTGAAGGTAGCTGTGTATCATCTCATTGGCAATGTTACTACATACTGTATGGCTGTCATCACTGTAGATCTCTGTGTGAAGTGTGTTTTCAGTGTGAAGGTAGCTGTGTGTCATCTCATAGGGAATGTTATTACATACTGTATGGCTGTCATCACTGTAGATCTCTGTGTGAAGTGTGTTTTCAGTGTGAAGGTAGCTGTGTGTCATCTCATAGGGAATGTTATTACATACTGTATGGCTGTCATCACTGTAGATTTCAGTCTAATATCATCATCTTAGATGAACAGACTATAAATAAATAAACGAACGAACTCTGTGGGAATTCCAGGGCACTGTTCCCAAGAGGAAAGTATTACCATAGACCTGCTCTGTCCTTTTTGTTTTGTGAGTAAATTTGCTTACCTAAAATGAGTTTTCAGCAGACTTTTGCCCAGTGGTCCTTGATGTGCTCTGAGTGTATGCTGTACATGGAAGATAGTTTATCAACCCGGTAAAGACAACCAGTCTGCACCACACTTGCGTGATCTTGATGAAAGTGAACTTGCCTGAAGCTGTGGTCCAGAAGTGTGGGAACCCATCCACCCCTCTCAGTATTGTCAGTATGCTGCTGTCTCGCCACTGAGAGATCATGGATTTTCTGATTCACACACACTGTCGTCTTATTCCTGGGACCAGGAGGTGAAGGTCTGAAGATACACCAGACCTGCCACCCCCTACAATGCCTATCAATAGTTTTCAATCCCCAAAAATGCCAGTTTTCATTAGTTTGGGGACTTTTTTCTGTGGTTCATAACTTTCTGTTTTCTGTATATTTTTTTTCAGTCATCAACAAAAACGCATTTCTAAATGTGCATGCATCAGCATAAGCAACACACACACACACACACACACACATACACATTTTTTCAACCATGATCAACAAAAGCCTAAAAATTTCTATGTGTCCATGTCTCAGCATAAGCTACACACTCGCACACACACACTCTCTCTCTCTCTATCCCTCTCTGTGCACAATCTCAACATTGTAATTATATGTGTTCGTATTGATATGATAGGTTTTGATGTTCAGGCATAAATAATTATTTCATGATCTATATGTTCTTTAGTATGTGTTTGTATTGATATGATGTGTGCCGATGTTACATGCATAAATATTTATTATATGATTTATATGTACTTTGTTTTCTTTGTACTGTCCAAACCTTGGAGACGTTTTGTTTTACTTTGTTGTCAGTTAACATTACAGATGTATGTTTTAGAAAAAAGGTCTTATAAATCAAACTTTGCGGTGTGTATGTTATCAGACCTATGCCCAGAGGAAGAGGTTGGAGTACACATGTCACACTGCTTTCTTTGTGTCCATCGTGATCGTGCAGTGGGCTGATCTGATCATCTGTAAAACTCGACGACTGTCCCTTTTCCAACAGGGAATGAAGTGAGTCTGTGCACACACACACGTGTATGTGTGTGTGTTTGTGTGTGTAGTCACATGTGTATGTGTGAACAAATGTGAACACATGATGTTTTCCCATTTTATATATTTTTAGTGACATGCTGTGGTTTTGAAATCAGTGTTTTGTTTTGTGTCACATTTTCAACTTGTTCATTGCATATACATGTGAGTGCATGTGTCTTTTTATTTGTATCTAAATAATTTGTACTGTTATTATTGTACCTGTGCATTTTTCTTTCACTTACCTATAGCTTTATTCCCCAATATGTGGCGCAGATATTCAGTAAAAAGAGGTCAACGTATTTGTAAGGCTTGATGGATGAGTTATTAACTCTTTTGCTTCCAGGAAAATAAGATTTAAGTGAAATCTATTTGCCAGGGTTTTTTTTCGCAAAAATTGGGTATACATTTTCAAAAAATCATGTGCTCTTTGCTATTGGAGAAAGACCCATAAAAGTATATACTTTCTGAAAGGTAACTGAACAAAGAATACAAAACACATGATGTTTTCCCATTTTATATATTTTTAGTGACATGCTGTGGTTTTGAAATCAGTGTTTTGTTTTTTGTCACATTTTCAACTTGTTCATTACAAACATTAGTCAGGTAATTTGCACAAAAATATATTTTCTGGACAAATGGATATTTGCACACAAAATCATACTAAAACAACCACAATTAAGAAAAAAAAAAAAAAGAGATAGATACACAATGCATTGTGACTTCTCCAAGTGATAATATGGATATGAGGCCACGCCCTCTGTCTCCACCTGCCCCCCCTCCTCTTCACCCCTTTGTCCATTTTATCCATTTCTCCTCAGACTTCGTTGGCTGAGTGCCAAGAAAATCTCTCACACTGTCCTGCTGAAAATTAAGTCACTTTCTGTTGTCTGCTACACCTGTACAGCCGGCATTACTTACTGATAGTCGTATCTTGGCCACTCTCTTGATTGCTCCCTTTATTTTCTATCAAATCGTCCTTTAAATGTTCACCACTGTCTTCTCCTTCGAAATTACGCTTTAATTCTTTCTGAGCATCAGCTAAAGAAAGCAATCTTGGTTGATTTAGTTCACCACGATTGCATGTCTTGAGCACGGCGTCAGTCTGACATTTTGTTGAGCAAGCGAGGAGAGGAGCCAGGCAAACACGACAACAGTAACCCAACCAAAACGTTCAAATAAAGGACTGCCTCATGATGTAGATGGTGTTTCAAGCTACAACAGTAACCCAACCAAAACATTCAAATAACGGACCGCCTCATGACGTAGATGGTGTTTCAAGCTATGAATAGAATCTAGAAAGATTCCCGAAGCTAAATCTACCATTATTTTTGTCAACGAACTGAATGCAAACCAGGGAAAAGTCAGAATATCTCGATGACGAGTTATCTCGTCATTGTGGCAGCGAAACGTACATGCTTGCGATGATGAGTTATCTCATCATATAGGCAGCCTAGGGGCTAAAGCAAGGGCCTTTTTTCTTGCAGCAGCTGGTGGGTGAAGGATGACATTTCCTGTCATTGAATTGACAGCTGAGTCATGGTTGAACTGTTCAGGAGCAACACAGTATTACATGATGCATATTAACATACACAGCAGTAGCTGCAGATTTGCAGCTGAAGAATTAACATGTGCTGTGTTGTCATTGCATACTTTCAAGATGGACAGAAAAGGAAGATCAAAAGGAGGAGTGCAGATACTCATCAAAAACAGTATATCAGCCTCAGAATTTACAGTGGATACTAATCAGGAAGCTGAAATCCACGGAGTCAAGATTACAGTAGACAAGACTGTCATCACCATCTTCAGTGTCTACTGCCTTCAAGACAAAGAGCTTTCTCCACAGAGAATGGACATACTATCAGAGAACTGCTTGGTAGTAGGTGACTTTAACAGCCACTCAACCTGTTGGGGTTACAGTGAGAATGACCGAAGAGGAGACGAAGTGGAGGACTGACAGAGCAATCTGCTTCTGCTGAATGATCCAGAAAACCCACCAACCTTCTTCTCTCGCTGATGGCTCACCACGACCACCCCAGATCTTGCCTTTGCCACTGAAGACCTTGCCCAAAAAACAGCAGGAAGGTACAAAGACAGTTGGCAGGCAGCGACCACAGACCAGTACAACTGGTCATCAATTTGCAGTATACACCAAGCAATGCCAAGTCCTTTCCCAGATGGAATTACAAGAAGGTGGATTGGGAGATGTTCACAGGCCTCTATGACGAGTACTGCAAGACCATCAAAATGGACGATTACAACATCAACAGAGCCACCAAAAACTTCAACCAAGCCATCCTGAAAGCAGCCTCAAAGGCAATTCCACGTGGCGCTAGCAAGAACTACAGGCCATATTGGACACAAGAGCTGCAGGAGCTTGAAGATGAAGTGACAAGAACTACAGGCCATGTTGGACAGAAGAGCTGCAGGAGCTTGAAGATGAAGTGACAAGGACTAGAGAGGAGGTTGAAAACAACCCAACACGAGAAAACAACATTACTCTCAAAGCCTGCACTGCCAAATACAGAAAGGCCTACATCCAAGCTGCAAGAACATGCTGGATGGAGAAAACAGAAAAGCTGAACCTTGACAGAGATGGCAACAAACTCTGGAAACTCACCAAAGTCATGAACAACAAAGAGACAAGGTCAGTGCCTGTCACACTTCAAAAAGACCAGGAGATGGTGACAGGGAGAGAGGCAGCAAACTGCTTCATAGACAGCTATGAGCAGATCAGCAACATCACTGTGTCAGAGGACAGAAAACAAGTCCATGATGAAATGAAGAATCATCAGGATGTTCAAGACCAACCTGAATATATGGACAGGCCTTTCAATCTGAAGGAGTTTGAAGAAGCCATAAAGTCTTTGCAGGACAAAAAATCTCCAGGCCCTGACAAAATCATCAATGAAATGCTAAAATACCTTGGCACCAAAGCAAAGACCAAACTCGTTGCTCTCTTCAACAACAGGTGGAAGACGGGGCATGTTCCACAGAGCTGGCGAGAAGCTGACATGGTGCCCATCCACAAGAAGGGCAAAGACAGAGCCAGGGCTGATAGTTATCGCCCCATCAGCCTCAGCAGCTCCATGGGCGAGCTCCTAGAGCATATGATCAGTTCACTCCTAGTTTGGCACCTGGAGAAGAACAACATCATCACTCCAGAGCAGGCAGGCTTCCGCCAGCATCATTCCACTGAGGACCAGCCTAGAAGATCGAGGATGGCTTCCAGGACAAACAGCATACACTGACGGTGTGGATAGACATGGAAAAGGCATACGACAATGTCTGTAAGGATGGCCTCTGGAGGAAGCTCCAGAAGAGTGGTGTGACTGGCTGTATCCAGTGGATCTCGTCATACCAGAACAATAGGAAGGCCCGAGTCCATGTCAATGGAGCATACAGTCGTAAGAAGACACTGAGAGAAGGAGTTCCTCAAGGAGGTGTCCTCAGCCCTACACTATTCCTCGTCTTTATCAATGACATCATCAAAGATATGCCACGCCAAGTCCAGGGAGCCATCTATGCAGATGATCTTTTTTTTTTTTTTTTTTTGCCCGGACTTTCTTGGGTCGACCACCGTTTTATTTTGTATTTGAATTCATTATAACAATTCAGAGTAGATGGAAAAGAAAGGGGAAAAAACAAAGAAAGAAGAAAAAAAAGAATACAGTGTACATTAACAATAACATCGTCATCATAAGTCATTATACTTATAATATATTGTTCTATCAATTTGGTCAAGGTGGACACATTTTCATCATGTGTAACAGTGCAGTTTTATAACATATAATAGACATTATATCTAGCATTGGCATAGAGTTATGGACACTTTGCTTAGCTAACGTAATGTGGAAAGAGCACAATTCCTCGTCTTTATCAACGACATCGTCAAAGATATGCCACGCCAAGTCCAGGGAGCCATCTATGCAGACGATCTTGTCCTATGGTGCTCGGAAGAACACCTCACAACTGCCAACTACAGACTACAGCAGGTGCAGAATGTTCTTGAAAGCTGGACAAAACAGTGGCTGGTGACAGTTAATGCCAAAAAGACCACTTACACTGTTTTCAGACTCTCACCCAAAGAACAGAAGGCCAACCTGCACATCAATTGACAAACTGCTTGCCACGTACCTGGGAGACACTTTTGACAAACACCTGACGTGGAGGAAGCAAGCAGAGAAAGCAGAATCAAGAGCAAAAGTATGACTTGCCCTCATGAACAAGCTGGCAGGAACAACATGGGGCACAGACAACACGACCCTCAGGAGGCTGTACACTGGTAGAGTCAGGCCAGTGCTGGAGTATGGCATGACTGCATGGGGCACTACGGCCAAGTCCAACTTTGAACTGATCAGTAAGGTTCAGAATCAAGCTACCAGTATCATCACAGGGGCCATGAGATCTATGCCAATTCAGGAGCTTGAAACCATCACAGAGCTCCAGCCCCTTGAGGACCGCAGAGACGCTGAACTCCTGACCCAGGCTGCCAAGTTCAAGAGGTTGCAAGGCCACCCCATGAAGGACAGACTGTCCCAGCCCACAAAAGGACGGTTGAAGAGAGGGAGCTTCATACACCAGAGCAGGATCCTAGAACAGCAACATCAGGATATCCTTGACCATGCCCCAAAAGTGATACCCCGGTGTCCTGCCGTCCCTGCCTGGAGCGAAGGAACCCCTCCCCTCATCCAGTGCAGCATCCCTGGTGTTGGCCCCAAAGATTCCCAAATAAGCCCTGAAAGAAAGTCCCTCACCCTTGAACACCTCCACACCCAGTTCCCCAAAGGGTTCTGGACTCATGTCTACACTGACAGCTCTGCAACAGATGCAACTTGGAACGGAGGGGCAGGAGTCTATGTTCAGTATCCAGGAGGCAGAGAAGAAAAGATCTGCCTCGCTACCGGCCTGTACTCCACCAATTACAGAGCTGAAGCAGAAGCCTTGAAAACAGCAGCAGCCCACATCGAGGTCAGCCCCTACTCCAGCCACAACGTTGTCTTCCTGACCAACACCCTGTCCATCTTGCAGGCCCTTTGGTCCAACAGAGATCCAGAACTCAATGATCTGTCCTCTCTCGCCTCCCTCTGCACAAGTCACACAGTCACCCTGCAGTGGATTCCCTCCCACTGCACAAGTCACACAGTCACCCTGCAGTGGATTCCCTCCCCATGCAGCGTGCTTGGCAACGAGACTGCTGACTCCCTGGCAAAGGAAGGCACTACGAAAGAGCCAATGGACAAGTCTACCAACTACTCTGAATCCAGGACCATCATTAAGGCCAAGCTGCAGAACAAGTGGAAGCAGCAGCATCCATGCCACAATAGAGCAGACCCGTACTACCTGCTGACTCGTCAAGAGCAGGTAGCCATTTTCAGGCTCAGGACAGGCCACAACCGCCTGAAACACCACCTATACACGAAACTCCATATCGGCGATGCAGAGCAGTGCCCCTGCAGAACAGGCAGCCAGACAGCAGAACATCTGCTGCAGTCCTGCCCACTCCACCAAGCGCTCTGAGAGAAAACCTGGCCCAAACAAACCCCAGTGGCCCGGAAGCTCTACAGAGGACTGGAGGACCTGCAACGTACTGCCACCTTTGTTGAGGAGACAGGGGAATCCATCTGATAAATGACAAACGAGACAACAATAACATACACACACGCGCGCGCGCGCGCACACACACACACACACACACGCACACATATACTTTCATTACTTTAACATACACAGCAGTAGCTACAGCTTTGCAGCTGAAGAATTAACATGTGCTGTGTTGTCATTGCATAGTTAACAGTAACGCTTCCTAAGTTCCTTACCCTCCTAGAGAAATATAGGGTTGTGAAATAGGAAGTGGATTGCATTGGAGAACATGAACTGGATAACAGTGTAACAGATTGACCGTTGTGTGAAATTCATGGAAACAGGAGCTGGTCACTGTCACATTTCTATCATGTATTTCTTCATGTTTGTGTGTGTAAGTGGGTGTACCACTTCAAGTAAGTATTTCATATTTGTTTAGGAACCATCACCTGACCTTTGGGCTGTTCTTTGAGACATGTCTGGCTGCTTTCCTCTGCTACTGCCCTGGGTTGGACAAAGGCCTGCGCATGTTTCCCCTGAGGTAGGTGTTCTTCAGTTCTGACTTGTTTCTTGTGCCTGTTCTTCATGTCTTCACAGTGGCCTGACTCCCCTCCCCGGCAAGGCAGGCAAGGCAAGGCAAAAAGTTCATTTCATCTACTCCCTGTACCTGCCTGAGGCACAGCCACTGACAGTATCAGTATCAGTAGCTCAAGGAGGTGACACTGTGTTCGGACAAATACATATGCACTGCACCACACTACACTACACTACACCTCATGCAGTGTTCATCATACCTACTGATGCCATCATACCTCATGCTGTGGTCACCATACCTCATGCAGTGTTCATCATACCTCATGATGTGGTCACCATACCTCATGCAGTGTTCATCATACCTACTGATGCCATCATACCTCATGCTGTGGTCACCATACCTCATGCAGTGTTCATCATACCTACTGATGTCATCATACCTCATGCTGTGGTCACCATACCTCATGCAGTGTTCATCATACCTCATGATGTGGTCACCATACCTCATGCAGTGTTCATCATACCTACTGATGCCATCATACCTCATGCTGTGGTCACCATACCTCATGCAGTGTTCATCATACCTCATGCTGTGGTCACCATACCTCATGCAGTGTTCATCATACCTACTGATGCCATCATACCTCATGCTGTGGTCACCATACCTCATGCAGTGTTCATCATACCTACTGATGCCATCATACCTCATGCTGTGGTCACCACACCTCATGCAGTGTTCATCATACCTACTGATGCCATCATACCTCATGATGTGTTCATCATACCTCATGCTGTGGTCACCATACCTCATGCAGTGTTCATCATATCTACTGATGTCATTATACCTCATGCTGTGGTCATCACACCTCATGCTGTGGTCATCATACCTACTGATGTCATCATACCTCATGATGTGTTCATCATACCTCATGCTGTGGTCATCACACCTCATGATCAGATGAGGTCTGAAGCCTGTAGGTGACAGGTTATGGGTGAGGATAGAATGACCTTGGAAACATCTGTGACAGTGCATCCTTATTTGTATAAGTACAACCTTTCTGTAGCGACATTCTGCTGCTCACTTCCAGTGCATGCGATTTCTGAACATTTGATTTTGAAACCAGAGATAGCCAAATGATAAATATGTCAGATTTCTGGCTGGAAGATACAAGGTTTGACCGGCAGTGTCTGGAGGAGTTTGATTTCCCAGGCTGAGGCAAATTGCCTGGATACTTCCATAAGTATGGCTGCCTGTACAACAGGATGAAAACGGGTACTCACACATAAAGCTGTCTGTAGAAATGAGTGTTTGTGCTTATTGCATATGAATACAGGAGAAGAAGAAAATCTGTGTTTGGAGGATCAGAATGATTTGAAATAAACTTTAGGAGACTTTGGGCCACAGCAATGTTTATTTTTTCCAAGTTGTACAACTTGTATTAGTGTATGTCTTCATCTGTTTCTAACTGTAAGTCATGATTGATGAGTGAACCTTGAATTTTGCAACCTTACGTAATAATTGCTTTGGTTTGTTACAGAATCAGCTGGTGGTTCACGGCCATACCTTTCAGTTTAGCCATTTTTATCTACGATGAATGCCGGAAGCTGATTTTACGACGGAATCCTGGGGGATTTGTTGAAAGAGAAACATACTACTAGTTGATACTCTGCTGAGTTTCTTATATTTGATTCCTATTCTCTGTTAGTTGTTTGTTTTTTTGTTTTGTTTTTAGTAAGACCATACGTGAAATTATTTTTCTTCGCATATGTTTATCTTATTTATTGTGCATTAATGTTTCATCATTTGTAGATATGTTTTGTTGTTGCCTTTTACTATTTTAGGGCTGTCCCTTACATGGTAAATCGATGGACAGCATTTTTTGGTTTGTTTTCTATTTCCATCTGATTTTTCAGAATTTTTGTTTTTATTTATTTCTCTCTCTCCCTTTTTATTTATTTACTTTTTTATGTTGCTTTGTGTATTTTGTTTCCTCGTGCTATTTTCAGTGTTACTGTTTGGGGACACAATTGCAAAAACTTCTGGCAATATTGACAATTGGTCATTTGTGGCAATTTGCTGTGGACAGATTGGACCAAAGAATGAACACTGAATGCCTTTGGACTGAGTGAATGTGGGCAAGATCTTTGGAAGCTCTTTGCTAGGGGTCCAAGTGTTATGTGATTGTCAAGCATGAGATTATTCCCAGCTCTGATAGTCTGTTAGTTACTCATGTTGGAGACCATTTCCAGGTTTCATTTTATGTGCTAGGTCTTTGTGCTCAGTGTCAGTTGTTGGGTATGATATTGGTTCTTTGTGTTCTGTTTGTTGGTTTGTCATTTCTTGTCTGGCCACTATTTCATTTCTTGTTGAATGTTTGCTTCTGAAGTAAATATATTGACTTGGGCTGATTTAATTCACCATTGAATACTGCCAGGAAATAAAGTGATCACATTGTTGCACTTTGTAGAAGTATAGGACATGTGAATGTTGTGGATCTTGGCACTGTCTTTATTCTGTCATCAATGCCTGGTTTGTTCTCAGTGCCCTCAGCTGATCTGTCTCTTTCTCTCCCCCCCCCCCCCCCTTTCTCTCTGTTTTCCGTTTGTTCTCTCTCTGCCTCTCTTTCTCATTCCCCTCTCTGTTTTCCTTCTGTTGTAAGAAACAATTTAAGAATAGCACAGTTGTGAACATTTAAGGAGAAGAGAATTCGATATGAATGACTGCAGTCACATATACATTTTATGCACACTTTGGAAATGGGACTTGAATACTTTGAGAAAACTGCATATGTTCAACATTACTGTTTTAAGGCTATTCTGTTGTGAATTAAAAAATCAATTTGAAATAGAATGTTGGTAAAGTTATGAAAGCCTGTAACTATGAATGAGACATTGGGACAGGTCAGGAGCCTGAGATCAAGCAGTAATCATTTTATGTCAACAGTTAACCCAGGAAACTTTAATGCATTGGTCCAGTTAGTATGAATTTTGTGCATAGACATTTCTGACAGTAAATACTTTGTCAGTCATACACTGTCTGCTATGCCTCCTCATTTGTCATCTACTTATGTGGGAGGCAACTTCAGTTTCAGTTCCCATTAACCACAGACATTCCACAACGTGTTAATATTCTGCTGCTGTTCCAGCTGACAGTAAATTAAGTTTTGCTTGTAGTTAACCTGATATACTGTTATTATTCAGACCAAAATGTTTACCTTTTACTGTAGTATTTTTTTTTTAATAATTATATTTTACAGTAACATTCATATCAGGAGAGCCATCCTTAGTTGGGTTTTTTATTGGTTTTTTTTAATTTTTTATTTATTGATAATATCAGTTGCTGTGATTGCTGTGAAGTAGATGTACATTATGTTCAGCATCAGCAGACATTGATGTTTCAGTGTTGTCCTTAAACTGTTACAAAGACCAACATATATGCAACTTGAACAATTGTGTGAATGTGGGCAAATTTGACCTTTTCTTTTGTCATAGGTGTACAAGGTTATGTGAATGATAGAATGCATTTCCAGCTCATTTCTCCCGAGTTAGAAGCTGTCATGTCACTACCCCCCTTAAGTTTGGAGATAAAAGTTATTGCATAGTCTGAAATGGGATGTGGGGACAGAAGAGACAGAACACAGTTCTGTCATTCTGATCCCATTCAAGCCTTATTTAAAATCTTTTCTTTCATTTTTTTTTTCTTTCCTATAGTTTCAATATCAGCGTAAGGCATAGTTTTCTTTTCTTTCTGTTAATTGATTTTATTTTCAAAATGTTCCTGTTAATAGATTTGTTCTTTTTTTTTTCTTTTTTTTTTTTAATATCTATTGAAGAGTTTTGGTTGTTCATTGTGACAATAGTTTGTTGAAGCAAAGTAGATAATTTCTTGTTACCATGATTATTAATTAAGTAGATAATCTTGTTACCATGTTTGTACATTTTATTGAGATTTCATGGCTTTGAAAGAAATTTGAAAGAATGACATGATTTTTGTTCAGAAGTTTCTGTAAATTGATATTGTAGTATGAAAACTTTGCTTCTGTTTAATTTTTTTAACGTTTATGTATAGCCTAAAGTGTTACAGAAAACACGACGTTTTGTTATGCAATAGATCACTAAATTATACGAGTATCTGATATAGAGACAAAATTTTTCTCAATTACAATATGAGAATGATTTTTATTTTGTACTGGTGAGCAAATGATTGTGTGCACATATCACTCATGTTCTGGAATTTTAATTGATTACCAAGGAGTTAAACAAATGGACTTTAA
>NC_134909.1:4879943-4882443 GCF_041734735.1 Babylonia areolata
AATATTCGAATCCAGCCCAAGAGACGCCCCCAAGGCCAGAAGGCTCCAAAACGGCTCAACATCGCTAAGCTGAAAAACATCACCATCAAACAGTCCTTTGTGGAGCTGCTGGAAGATCGTCTGGAATCTGCCTCTCTGGACAACCAGAATGTGGAGTCTGACTGGAGGACCCTGCGTGAGCTGATCTATAGTACAGCTTCAGAGACCCTGGGACCCATGACCAGAAAGCACAAAGACTGGTTTGATGAAAACCGTGATGAAATCAAGCAGCTTCTGGATGAGAAACGCCGTCTGCATCAAGCCTACCTGAGCAACCCAAAGTCCACATCAAAAAAGGATGCGTACGATGCCATCTGCAGGACTGTTCAGCAAAAGTTACGCCAGATGTAGGATAAGTGGCTGAGTGACAAAGCTGATGAGATCCAGGGATATGCTGACAGGCACGATATGAAGAGGTTCTATGATGCCTTAAAAGAAGTCTACGGCCCCACATCCTCAGGATCATCCCCCCTCCTCAGTGCAGATGGGAATACCTTGATCACCGAGAAGGAGAAAATTCTCGAACGCTGGGCTGAGCACTTCAACAGTGTCTTAAATCGCCCTTCCTCCATAAATGATGAAGCCATAGACCGTCTCCCACAAGTCCCCATCAACGAAGCACTGGACGATCCGCCGACACTTCTTGAGACCCAGAAAGCAACCTGTCTGCTATCCAGTGGCAAAGCACCTGGCTCAGACTCCATACCAGCAGAGGTCTACAAGGATGGAGGCACTGTGCTGACTGAGCTGTACTCACTCATGTGGAAAGAAGAGACGATCCCCCAGGATTTCAAAGATGCATCTATCATTCACTTGTACAAGCGAAAGGGGAACCGGCAAGCCTGTGATAACCATCGGGGCATTTCCTTGCTCTCCATCGCAGGCAAGATACTTGCCAGGATCCTACTAAACCGCCTCACAGCACACCTTGACCAAGGTCATTTACCAGAGAGCCAATGTGGATTCCGGAAAGAGCGCGGAACCACCGACATGGTGTTTGCTGCAAGGCAGCTGCAAGAGAAATGTCAGGAGCAAAATGCTCATCTGTTCTCCACCTATGTCGACCTCACTAAGGCCTTCGACACCGTGAGTAGTGAGGGACTGTGGAAGATCATGGCCAAGTACGGATGCCCTCGGAAATTTATTTCCTTGGTCAATTCCATGAAGGCATGCAGGCTCGAGTCCAGGACAAAGGCGAAACATCTGCTCCTTTTGCTGTCACAAATGGTGTCAAGCAAGGCTGCGTCCTGGCTCCAACGCTGTTCAGCCTCATGTTCTCTGCAATGCTTACTGATGCCTTCAGAGATGGCGATGTTGGAATCGGCCTAAAGTACCGAACAGATGGCATGTTGTTTAACCTCAGAAGGCTTCAAGCAAAAACGAAGGTCATGACAGACATCATCAGAGACTTTTGGTTTGCTGATGATTGTGCCCTCAACGCTGGATCTGAAGCTGACATGCAACTCAGCGTCGACAAGTTTGCCACTGCCAGCAGGAACTTCGGCCTTACCATCAGCACGAGGAAAACTGAAGTTCTCCATCAGCCAGCCCCAGGGAAACTCTACGTTGAGCCCAACATCACAGTCAACGGTTAGAGACTCAGTGCGGTGGAGAGGTTCACATACCTTGGCAGCACACTGTCACGAAATGCGACCATCGACGATGAAGTGAACGTCAGGATTGCAAGAGCAAACGCAACTTTTGGTAGACTCAATGCAAATGTCTGGAACAGAAGAGGCATTAGTCTTGAGACCAAGCTAAAGGTCTACAGAGCAGTAGTTCTCCCCACACTACTGTACGCCTGCGAAACTTGGACAGCGTACCAACGACATGCCAAGAAGCTGAACCACTTCCACACAACATGCCTCAGGAAGCTACTGAACATCGAGTGGCAAGACAAGACCCCAGACACAGAGGTGCTCGCAAAAGCCACCCTTCCCAGCATCTTCACCATCCTGATGCAGTCCCAGCTTCGCTGGGCTGGACACGTGGCGCGCATGCCAGACCATCGGCTGCCCAAAAGGCTCTTCTATGGCGAGCTGCAACAAGGGAAGAGATCACACGGAGGTCAGAAGAAGCGCTTTAGAGATACTCTGAAAGTCTCTCTGAAAGCGTTTGATATCAACCCTGACTCCTGGGAGGAATCTGCAGTGGACCGTGACAAATGGCGCGCTGCTGTGCACAAAGGCGCCAAGTTGTGCGAGGCCAACAGGACTGCTGCAGCTGTTCAGAAGAGGCAGGCCAGAAAGTCACGGGCAAACAAGCTCCCTGACAATGGTATTCCTGTCTTTGTCTGCCCCAACTGTCAGCGAACATTTCGTGCGCAGATTGGACTATTCAGCCATCTGCGCATTCACAGATAGATTCATGAGCATCCTCCCCCCCACCCCACCACCACCCTCCCCCCATCCCCCAGCTGGATGACAACGATGGTCATCATCGATCTCGATGGACACACCAC
>NC_134909.1:4889943-4907443 GCF_041734735.1 Babylonia areolata
CCTCTTTAATCCTGAATCAGCCACACACAATACATGGAAAATACAGAACAAATACATGGTTGCCTCGGTAGTTTATCCACTGGAATTTAACAAAAAATGAGGCCAGGAGAAGATATCATTAACAAATAGTAAAGAGGGGTAACTCTCTCCATTACACAAGGTACACAACTTCAACATATGTCCTTATACCACAAATTAGCTTTTACTCTAACCCTCTTTAATCAGCCTAACAGAAGACATGGACAATACAGAACAAATACATGGTTTCCTCGGTAGTTTTAACAAACAATGAGGCCAGAAGACGATATGATTAACATATAGTAAAGAGGGGTTACTCTCTCCATTACACAAGGTACACAACTTCAAGTCAGTGATGCTTACGCTACCGATTCAGCTAGCACACAGGTAAAGAAAAGGTACATTGGAACAAACCCAGACAATTTCTCAAAAGAGGAAGTGCCGGGCCTGTCCTTATACCAATCATTTGACATGTGCACACAGCAGCAAAGACAGAAGAAATGTGGAAATACAAATTAGCTTTTATTTAAGACTGGAAAAGGCTCTTTAATCCTGAATAAGCCACACACAACACATGGACAATACAGAACAAATACATGGTTGCCTCGGTAGTTTATCCACTGGAAATCAACAAACAATGAGGCCAGGAGACAATATGATTAACAAATAGTAAAGAGGGGTAACTCTCTGCATTACTCAAGGTACACAACTTCAAGTCAGTGATGGTTACGCTACCGATTCAGCTAGCACACAGGTAAATAAAAGGTACATTGGAACAAACCCAGACACTTCCTCAAAAAAGGAAGCACCGGGACTGTCCTTATTCCAATCATTTGACATGTGCACACAGCAGCAAAGACAAGAAATGTGCAAACACAAATTAGCTTTTATTAAGACTGGTATAGCCTCTTTAATCGTGAATAAAGCACATGGAATACATGGACAATGCAGTACAAATACATGGTTGGCTCGGTAGTTTATCCACTGGAAATTAACAAATAATGAGGCCAGGAGACGATATGATTAACAAATAGTAAAGAGTGGTAACTCTCTCCATTACACAAGGGTCACAACTTCGTCAGTGATGCTTACGCTACCGATTCAGCTAGCACACAGGTAAATAAAAAGGTACATTTGAACAAACACAGACACTTCCTCAAAAAAATGAACCGCCGGGCCTGTCCTTATACCAATCATTTGACATGTGCACACAGCAGCAAAGACAGAAGAAATGTGCAAACACAAATTAGCTTTAATTCAAGACTGGCATAGCCTCTTTAATCCTGAATCAGCCACACACAACACATGGACAATACAGAACAAATACATGGTTGCCTCGGTAGTTTATCCACTGAAAATTAACAAGCAATGAGGCCAGGAGACGATATGATTAACAAATAGTGAAGAGGGGTAACTCTCTGCATTACTCAAGGTACACAACTTCAAGTCAGTGATGGTTACGCTACCGATTCAGCTAGCACACAGGTAAATAAAAGGTACATTGGAACAAACCCAGACACTTCCTCAAAAAAGGAAGCACCGGGACTGTCCTTATTCCAATCATTTGACATGTGCACACAGCAGCAAAGACAAGAAATGTGCAAACACAAATTAGCTTTTATTAAGACTGGCATAGCCTCTTTAATCGTGAATAAAGCACATGGAATACATGGACAATGCAGTACAAATACATGGTTGGCTCGGTAGTTTATCCACTGGAAATTAACAAATAATGAGGCCAGGAGACGATATGATTAACAAATAGTAAAGAGTGGTAACTCTCTCCATTACACAAGGTACACAACGTCAAGTCAGTGATGGTTACGCTGCCGATTCAGCTAGCACACAGGTAAATAAAAGGTACATTGGAACAAACCCAGACACTTCCTCAGAAAAGGAAGCGCCGGGCCTGTCCTGATACCAGTCTAGTAGTAATAGTTGTAGTAGAAGTAGTAGTAGGAGTATAGTAATAGTAATAATAATAACAATAATAAAATATATAAATAAATACTACTATTGTTATTATTATGATTACTACTACTACTACTACTACTACTACTACTACCATTATATGATGATGATAATCATGATGATGATGATGATGATTTTTTTTCTTCTGATTATTATTATTATTATTATTATTATTACTATCATTATTTTTATTATTATTATTTTTTTTTTTTAATTACTATTGTATTATGATGATGATGATGATGATGATGATGATTGTTATTGTTATTGATATTATTATATTTTGACGATGATGATGATGTTGATGATTACTATTGTTGTTGTGAGTGTGAGTTCTTGTTGTTGTTTTGAGTGTGCGTTGTTGTTGTTGTTCTCAGTGTGCGTTGTTGGTGTTGTTGTTTTGAGTGTGTGTTGTTGTTGTTGTGAGTGTGCGTTGTTGGTGTTGTTGTTTTGAGTGTGTGTTGTTGTTGTTGTGAGTGTGCGTTGTTGGTGTTGTTGTTTTGAGTGTGTGTTGTTGTTGTTCTCAGTGTGCGTTGTTGGTGTTGTTGTTGTGAGTGTGTGTTGTTGTTGTTGTGAGTGTGCGTTGTTTTTGTTCTTGTTGTTGTCAGTGTGAGTTGTTGTTGTTGTGAGTGTGCGTTGTTGTTGTTGATGTTGTTGTGAGTGTGCTTTGTTGTTCTTGTTGTTTTGAGTGTGCGTTCTTGTTGTTGTTGTTGTTATCGTGAGTGTGCTTTGTTGTGGTTGTGAGTATGCGTTGTTGTTGTTGTGAGTGTGCGTTGTTGTTTTTGTTGTTGTGAGTGTCCGTTGTTGTTGTTTTTGTGAGTGTGCGTTGTTGTTGTTGTTGTTGTTAGTGTGCCTTCTTGTTATTGTTGTGAGTGTGCGTTGTTGGTTTTGTTGTAAGTGTGCGTTGTTGTTGTTGTTGTTGTGAGTGCGCGTTTTTGTTGTTGTTGTTGTGAGTGCGCGTTCTTGTTGTTGTTGTTGTTGTTGTCAGTATGCGTTGTAGTTGCTGTTGTGAGTGTGCGCTGTTGTTGTTGTTGTGAGTGTGCGTTGTTGTTGTTGTGAGTTTGCGTTGTTGTTGTTGTGAGTTTGCGTTGTTGTTGCTGTTGTGAGTATGCGTTGTAGTTGTTGTTGTTGTGAGTGTGCGTTGTTGTTGTTGTTATGAGTATGCGTTGTTGTTGTTGTTGTGAGTATGCGTTGTAGTTGTTGTTGTTGTGAGTGTGTAGTGTTATTTTTTGAGTGTGCGTTGTTGTTGCTGTTGTGAGTATGCGTTGTAGTTGTTGTTGTGAGTGTGCATTGTTATTTTTGTGAGCGTGCGTTGTTGTTGTTTTGAGTGTGCGTTGTTTTTGTTCTTGTTTTTGTCAGTGTGAGTTGTTGTTGTGAGTGTGCGTTGTTGTTGATGTTGTGAGTGTGCTTTGCTGTTCTTGTTGTTTTGAATGTGCGTTATTCTTGTTGTTGTTATTGTGAGTGTGCTTTGTTGTTGTTGTTGTTGTGAGTGTACGTTGTTGTTGTTGTTGTGAGTGTGCGTTGTTGTTTTGTTGTTGTGAGTGTCCGTTATTGTTGTTGTTGTGAGTGTGCGTTGTTGTTGTTGTTGTTAGTGTGCGTTGTTGGATTTGTTGTGAGCGTGCGTTGTTGTTGTTGCTGTTGTTGTGAGTGCGCGTTGTTGTTGTTGTTGTTGTTGTGAGTATGCGTTGTAGTTGTTGTTGTTGTGAGTGTGCCTTGCTGTTTTGTTTTGAGTGTCTGTTGTTCTTGTTGTTGTTGTGAGTGTGCGTTGTTGCTGTTGTGAGTGTGCGTTGTTGGTGTTGTTTTGAGTGTGCGTTGTTGTTGTTGTTGTGAGTATGCGTTGTAGTTGTTGTTGTGAGTGTGCGTTATTGTTGTTGTGAGTGTGCGTTATTGTTTTTGTTGTGCGTTGTCATTGTTGTGTGTGTGCGTTGTTGTAGTTGTTGTTGATGTGCTTTGTTGTTGTAGTGATTGTGCGTTGTTTTGTTGTTGTTGTTACTGTTCTTTTGAGTGTCCGTTGTTGTTGTGAGTGTGCGTTGTTGTTCTTGTTGTTGTCATTGTTGTGAGTGTGCGTTTTTGGTGTTCTTGTTGTTGTGAGTGTGTGATGTTTTTGTAAGTGTGCGTTGTTGTTTTGTTCTTGTTCTTGTTGTCGTTGTTGTGATTGTGCGTTGTTATTGTTGCTGTGAGTGTAGGTTGTTTTTGTGAGTGTGCGTTGTTTTATTGTTGTTTCTGTTGTGGGTGTGCGTTGCTGTTCTTGTGAGTGTGCGTTTCTCTTGTGAGTGTGCGTTATTCTTGTTATTGCTGTGCGTGTGCTTTGTTGTTGTTTTTGTTGTTGTGTGTGTCCGTTCTTGTTGTTGTGAGTGTGCGTTGTTGTTGTAAGTGTGCGTTGTTCTTGTTGGTGTTGTGAGTGTCCGTTGTTGTTGTTGTGAGTGTGCGTTGTAGTTGAGAGTGTGCGTTGTTGTTGTGAGTGTGCGTTCTGCTTCTGAGTGTGCGATGTTGTTGTTATTGTGCGTTGTTATTGTTGTCGATGTGCGTTATTATTGTTGTCGATGTGGGTTGTTGCTGTGAGTGTGTGTTGTTGTTAATGTTGATTTTGTTGGTGTGAGTGTGCGTTGTTGTTGTTGTTGTTTTTGTGAGTGTGCGTTGTTATTGTTGTTGATTTGAGTGTGCGTTGTTGTTGTTTTTATTGTTGTGCGTTGTAGTTGTTGCTGTTGTTCTTGTTGTTGTTGGTATGAGTGTGCGTTGTTCCTCTGAGTGTGCTTTGTTCTTGTGGGTGTGCGTTGTTGTTGTTGTTGTTGTGAATGTGCGTTGTTGTTGTTGTTTTGTGAGTGTGCGTTGTTGATGCTGTTGTTGTTGTTGTGAGTGTGCATTCTTGTTGTTATGAGTCTGCGTTGTTGTTGTTGTGAGTGTGCGTCGTTGTTGTTGTTGTGAGTTAGCGTTGTTGTTCTTGTTGTTGTTGTTGTGGATGTGCGTTGTTCTTATGAGTGTGCGTTGTTGTTGTTGTTGTGAGCGTCGTTATTTTTGTGAATGTGCGTTGTTGTAGTTGTTGTTGATTTTCGTTGTTGATGTGAATGTGCGTTGTTGTTGCTGTTGTTGTTGTGAGTGTGCGTTATTGTTGTTGTTGCTACTGTTGTGAGTGTGCGTTGTTGTTGTTGTGAGTGTGTGTTTTTGTTGTGAATGTGCGTTGTTGTTTTGTTGTTGTGAGTGTGCGTTGTTGTTGTTGTGAGTGTGCGTTTTTATTGTTGTTGTTTTTTGTGAGTGTGCGTTGTTGTTTTTGTTGTGAGTGTGCGTTGTTGTTGTTGTTGTATTGGTGTTGAGTGTGCGATGTTGTGGTTGTGAGTGTGCGATGTTGTTGTTGTGAGTGTGCGTTGTTGTTGTTGTTGTATTGGTGGTGAATCTGCGTTGTTGTTATTTTTGTTGTTGTGAGTGTGCGTTGTTGTTGTTGTTGCTGTTATTGTTGTCGTGAGTGTGCGATGTTGTTGTTGTGAGTGTGCGTTGTTGTTGTTGTGAGTGTGCGTTGTTGTTGTTGTTGTTGTGTTATTATATTTTTTTCATGATGATGATGTTCATGATGATGATGATGATGATGATGATTATTATTATTACAAGTATTATTATTATTATTGTTATTACTTTAAAAAAAAAAAAATTATTAGTAGTAGTAGTAGCAGTAGTAGTAGTAGTAGTAGTAGTAGTAGTAGTATTTTTATTATTCTTGTTTTTTGTTCTTGTTCTTGTTACTCTTTTTTTTAAATTATTGTTATTATCATTAGATTATTACTGGTATTACTATTATTATTATTATTATTATGAGTATGATTATGATGATTATAATTATTATTGTTATTATTATCATTATTGTTGCTGTTATGATGATTATTATTACTATTATTAGTATTAGTATTATTATTATTTCTATTAGAATAATAATATTATTTTTAGAATAATATTTGATATTATTATTATTATTATTATTATTATGATGATGATGATGATGATGATGATGATTATTGTTGTTGATGTTGTTTTGATTGTTATTATGATTATTATCATTATTGTTATTATTATTATGATGATGATGATGATGATGATGATGATTATTATTATTATTAATAATGATGATGATGATGATGATTATAATTATTATTGTTGTTGTTGTTATAATGATAATTATTATCATTATTATCATTATTATTATTATTAGTGTTGTTTTAGTTTTTTTTGTTATTATCATCTTTCTTAATATTATTCTTATTATGATTATTATGATTATTATTATTATTATCGTTGTTCTTGTTTTTATTATTATTATTATTATTATATTATGATGATGATGATGATTATTATTATAATTATTGTTGTTGATGTTGTTTTGATTGTTATTATTATTATTATGATTATTATTATTATTGTTGTTGTTGTTGTTGTTGTTGTTTTTGTTGCTGTGATTGTGCGTTGTCGTTGTTGATGTTGTTGTTGTGAGTGCGCTTTGCTGTTGTTGGTGTTGTTGTTGTGAGTGCGCTTTGCTGTTGTTGTTGGTGTTGTGCTTGTGCGTTGTTGTTGTTGTTATTTTGAATGTGCGTTGTTGTCGTTGTGAGTGTGCGTCGTTCTTGTTGTTGTTGTGAGTGTGCGTTGTTGTTTTTGTTGTGTGTGCGTTGTTGTTGTTGTTGTTCTTGTCATTGTGAGTGTGCTTTGTTGTTGTTGTTGTTGTGAGTGTGCGTTGCTGTTGTGAGTCTACGTTGTTCTTGTGAGTGTGCGTTGTTGTTCTTTTTGTGAGTGTGCGTTGTTGTAGTTGTTGTTGTTGATGTGCGTTGTTGTTGTTATTGTTGTTGTGAGTGTGCGTAGCTGTTGTTGTGAGTGTGCGTTCTTGTTGTTGTTGTTGTGCGTAGTTGTTTTTGTTGTGTGTGCGTTGCTGTTGTTGTTGCTCTTGTCATTGTGAGTGTGCGTTCTTGTTGTTGTTGTTGTGAGAGTGCGTTGTTGTTGCTGTTGTTGTTGTGAATGTGCGTTGTTGTTGTTGTTGTTGTGAGTTAGCATTGATGTTATTGTTGTTATGCGTTGTTATTTTTGTGAGTGTTCGTTGTTATAGTTGTTATTGTGAGTGTCCGTTGTTGTTTTGTCGTTGTTATTGTTATGAGTGTGCGTTGTTGTAGTTGATATGCGTTGTTACGATTCTACGTTGTTGTTGTTCTTGTTGTAAGTGTGCATTGTTGTTTTTGTTGTTCTTGTGAATGTGCGTTGTTGTTGTTGTTGTGAGTTAGCGTTGATGTTATTGTTGTTATGCGTTGTTATTTTTGTGAGTGTGCGTTGTTGTTTTGTTGTTATTTTTGTTGTGAGTGTGCGTTGTTGTTTTTGTGAGTTTGCGTTGTTGTTGTTACTGTTGTGAGTGTGCGTTGTTGTTGGGAGTGTGCCTTGTTATTGTGTTTGTGTCGTTCATGTGAGTGTTGTTGTTATTGTGAGTGTACGTTGTTGTTGTTGTTGTTGTTGTGAGTGTGCGTTGTTCTTGTGAGTGTGCGTTGTTCTTGTGAGTGTGCGTTATTGTTTTTATTGTGCGTTGTTATTGTTTTGACTGTGCGTTGTTGTTCTTGTTGTTGTTATTGTTGTGAGTGTGCGTTTTTGGTGTTCTTTTTGTTGTGAGTGTGTGATGTTTTTGTAAGTGTGCGTTGTTTTTTTTGTTGTTCTCTTTGTTGTGAGTGTGTGTTGTTGTTATCGTTGTTGTTTTTGTTGATGTGAGTGTGCATTGATGTTGTTGTTGTCAGTGTGCGTTGTTGTTGTTGTGAGTGTGTGTAGTTTTTGTTGTTGTTGGTGGTGGTGTGTGTTATTGTTGATGTTGTTTTCGTGACTGTGCGTTGTTGTTCCTGTTTTTGTTGTTGTTGTGAGTGTCCGTTCTTGTTGTTGTGAGTGTGCGTTGTTTTTGTTCTTATTGTGAGTGTGCTTTGTTCTTGTTGTTTTTGTGAGTGTGCGTTGTTGTTGTTGTGAGTGTGCGTTGTAGTTGAGAGTGTGCGTTGTTGTTGTGAGTGTGCGTTCTTCTTCTGAGTGTGCGATGTTGTTGTTATTGTCCGTTATTATAGTTGTCGGTGTGCGTTGTTATTGTTGACGATGCGCGTTGTTGCTGTTGTGAGTGTGCGTTGTTGTTGTTGTTGTGAGTGTGCGTTGTTGTTGTTTTTATTGTTGTGGTTGTTGTGCGTTGTAGTTGTTGCTGTTGTTATTGTTGTTGTTGGTATGAGTGTGCGTTGTTGTTGTGAGTGTGCGTTGTTCTTCTGAGTGTGCTTTGTTCTTGTGAGTGTGCGTTGTTGTTGTTGTTGTGAATGTGCGTTGTTGTTTTGTGAGTGTGCGTTGTTGTTGTTGTTGTTGTGAGTGTGCATTCTTGTTGTTATGAGTGTGAGTTGTTGTTGTTATGCGTTTTTGTTGTTGTGAGTGTCCGTCGTCGTCGTTGTTGTTGTGAGTTACCGTTGTTGTTGTTGTTGTGAGTGTGCGTTGTTCTTATGAGTTTGCGTTGTTGTTGTGAGTGTACGTTTTTGTTGTTGCTGTTGTTATTGTGAGTGTGCGTTGTTGTTGTTGTGAGTGTGCGTTGTTGCTGTTGTTGTGAGTGTGCGTTGTTGTTGTTGTTGTCAGTGTGCTTTGTTGTTGTGAGTGTGCGTTGTTGTTGTTGTTGTGAGTGTGCGTTGTTGTTGTTGTTGTGAGTGTGCGTTGTTGCTGTTGTTGTGAGTGTGCTTTGTTGTTGTGAGTGTGCGTTGTCGTTGTTGTTGTGAGTGTGCTTTGTTGTTGTGAGTGTGCGTTGTTGTTGTTGTTGTTGTTGTGAGTGTTGATATTGATATTAATAGTATTATTTTTATGATTGTTATATGATGATGATGGTGATAATTATTGTTATTATTATTATTGTTGTTGTTGTTGTGAATGTGCGTTGTTGTTTTTGTTGTTGTGAGTGTGCGTTGTTGTTGCTGTGAGTGTGGGTTGTTGTTGTTGTGAGTGTGCTTTGTTGTTGTTTTTATTGTTTTGGTTGTTGTGCTTTGTAGTTGTTGCTGTTGTTATTGTTGTTGGTGGTGTGAGTGTGCGTTGTTGTTGTGAGTGTCCGTTGTTCTTCTGAGTGTGCTTGTTCTTCTGAGTGTGCGTTGTTGTTGTTGTTGTGAATGTGCGTTGTTGTTTTGTGAGTGTGTGTTGTTGTTGTTGTTGTTGTGAGTGTGCATTCTTGTTGTTATGAGTGCGTTGTTGTGATTATGCGTTTTTGTTGTGAGGAATTTTGTTTAATATGAGTGTGCGTCGTTGTTGTTGTTGTGAGTTACCATTGTTGTTGTTGTTGTTGTGAGTGTGCATTGTTTGTTTTTGTTGTTGTTGCTGTTGTTCTTGTGAGTGTGCGTTGTTCTTGTGAGTGTGCGTTGTTGTTGTGAGTGTGCTTTGTTGTTGTTTTTATTGTTTTGGTTGTTGTGCTTTGTAGTTGTTGCTGTTGTTATTGTTGTTGTTGGTGTGAGTGTGCGTTGTTGTTGTTGTGAGTGTGCATTCTTGTTGTTATGAGTGTGCGTTCTTGATGTTATGCGTTTTTGTTGTTGTGAGTGTGCGTCATTGTTGTTGTTGTTGTTGTGAGTGTGCGTTGTTCTTATGAGTTTGCGTTGTTGTTGTTGTGAGTGTACGTTTTTTTTGTTGCTGTTGTTCTTGTGAGTGTGCGTTGTTGTTGTGTGTGTGAGTTGTTGTTGTTGTTGTGCGTTGTTGTTGTGAGTGTGCGTTGTGGTTTTTGTTGTGAGCGTGCGTTCTTGTTTTTGTTTTGAGTTTCTTCTTGTTGTTATTGTTGTTGTCGTGAGTTTGCGATGTTGTTGTTGTGAGTGTGCGTTGTTTTTGTGAGTGTGCGTTGTTGTTGTTTTATTGGTGGTGAGTGTGCGTTGTTGTTTTTGTTGTTGTTGTTAGTGTGCGTTGTTCTTGTTGTTGTGTTATTATTATTGTATTTTTTTGATGAGGATGTTCATGATTATTATTATTATTATTGTTGTTGTTGTTGTTATAATTGTTATTATGATTATGATTCTGATGATCATTATTATTATTATTATGATGATGATGATGATGACTGTTATTATTAGCATTATTGTTGTTGTTATTATGATGATGATTATCATTATGAGTATGGGTATGAGTATGAGTATGATTATAATTATCTTTATGATGATGATGATTATTGTTATTGTTATTATCATTATTATCATTAATGTTTTTTGTTGTTGTTACGATTATTATTACTATTATTTGTATTATTATCATATTCTTAGAATAATAATTGATATCATTATTATTATTATTATTATTATTATTATTACTATTATTATTATTATTGTTGTTGTTGTTGTTGCTGTTATTCTTACTATGATTATTATTATTATTATCATTTGATTATTATTATTATTATTATTACAATTTTTTTTTATTTTTATTATTCATCATTTGATTATTACTATTATTATTATGGTTGTTGTTGTTGTTATTATTATTGTTGTCAGGTCAGGTCAGGTCATTAGATCTGCTACTGGTAACCTGTAATCCAGTACAACCTGTTCAGGGTCGGGTTGCCGGCGACTAAACCGGCACTCCCACTGCTCCCTTCCGGGACTGGTGAGGCGGGTGGCTAGACACCCTTATGGAGATCCATAAAAGGGCGTTGGCTCAGGAGAGCCACCGACAGCCATCTAGCTCCACTGTGCTGTGTGCATGCCACACACAGTTGGCCCCCGGGGTGTGTCTACCCATGCATGCGAAGTCTGGATCCGGCAGAATCTGCGGAAGAAACCTATCGGTTCAACGGAGAGGAAGGCGGTTACAGCAACGCACTGTGGAGTGCAGAGAGCAAGATGAGACACCGAAAGGATATCTTGGTCATCCACTGCATCCGTGCTCATCCTCCAGTCGTCTTGACTTAGTCTTGCCACTGGAAATTGGTGGACCCGGACGAGAGAGTGAGGTCGACGTTGCGCAACTCCTCTTCACTTTAAACAAACTCATCGCGCAAGTCATCAGTCATCCAAAATGACCTTTCATCCTTCATCATTTCATCACCCCCAAGTCCTGTGGCGACAGGCGAGCGACGAAACGACAGGTGTGGGTACACTGGCAGTCGCAGCCGCAGACCTGCACGCAGGCAGCTCAGGCCATAGGGTCGTTCTTCGTCGACAGGAGCAGCGATGGAGCTCGGCAGCCGTCTGAGCGTCTGAGCAGCCCTCTTTAGGAATGCACTGCTCACCTCCCTGGCATGAGGAAGGGGCTAGAAAAGGTGCCCTAAAAATTGCCTGCTCCATATCACCCTGGCCAGCATACCGCGGCTGGTGGGGACCCTACATCAGCGGTCGAAACAAAAAGAAAGAAAAGAAAAAAAACCAGGATCGTTCCTCTCACCATTGGTGCTTGGAACATAAGGACTCTCCTGGACAGAGATAACGCGGACAGACCCCAAAGGAGAACGGCACTAGTTGCATCCGAACTCGCCAGATACAACATTGACATCGCAGCCTTGAGTGAGACTCGGCTTGCAGGCGAAGGCGAGCTCTGTGAACGGGGATCTGGTTACACCTTCTTCTGGAGTGGACGAGGAAGTGAAGAGCGACGTGAGGCTGGCGTTGGTTTTCCAGTAAAAACAGAACTTGTCAGCAAGCTAGCTGGAATCCCAAAGGGAGTCAACGATAGGCTTATGACCATGAAACTCCCACTGGCATCTGGCCAGAAGCACCTCACCATTGTCAGTGCCTACGCCCCAACCATGACCAACCCGGATGAAGTGAAGGCGAAGTTCTACGAGGACCTTCACTCTGTCATTGCTGTTATCCCTAAAGCAGACAAGCTCATCATTCTTGGGGACTTCAATGCTAGAGTTGGCTCTGACTACATCTCCTGGGATGGAGTGATTGGAAAGCACGGTGTGGGCCACTGCAACCCAAATGGATTGCTTTTGCTTCAGACTTGTGCAGAGCACGAACTGCTGATAACCAACACAGTTTTCTGCCTCCCAACCCGTAACAGGACGTCATGGATGCACCCACGCTCAAAGCATTGGCATCTCATCGATTACGTCATCGTCAGGAAAAGGGATAGGCAAGATGTACGTGTAACAAAGACCATGTGCGGCGCCGAGTGTTGGACAGATCATCGCCTTATAGTCTCGAAGCTGAATATTCGAATCCAGCCCAAGAGACGCCGCCAAGGCCAGAAGGCTCCAAAACAGCTCAACTTCGCTAAGCTGAATAACATCACCATCAAACAGTCCTTTGTAGAGCTGCTGGAAGATCGTCTGGAATCTGCCTCTCTGGACAACCAGAATGTGGAGTCTGACTGGAGGACCCTGCGTGAGCTGATCTATAGTACAGCTTCAGAGACCCTGGGACCCATGATCAGAAAGCACAAAGACTGGTTTGATGAAAACTGTGATGAAATCAAGCAGCTTCTGGATGAGAAACGCCGTCTGCATCAAGCCTACCTGAGCAACCCAAAGTCCACATCAAAAAAGGATGCGTACGATGCCATCCGCAGGACTGTTCAGCAAAAGTTACGCCAGATGCAGGATAAGTGGCTGAGTGACAAAGCTGATGAGATCCAGGGATATGCTGACAGGCACGATATGAAGAGGTTCTATGATGCCTTAAAAGAAGTCTACGGCCCCACATCCTCAGGATCATCCCCCCTCCAGTGCAGATGGGAATACCTTGATCACCGAGAAGGAGAAAATTCTCGAACGCTGGGCTGAGCATTTCAACAGTGTCTTAAATCGCCCTTCCTCCATAAATGATGAAGCCATAGACCGTCTCCCACAAGTCCCCATCAACGAAGCACTGGACGATCCGCCAACACTTCTTGAGACCCAGAAAGCAATCCGTCTGCTATCCAGTGGCAAAGCACCTGGCTCAGACTCCATACCAGCAGAGGTCTACAAGGATGGAGGCACTGTGCTGACTGAGAAGCTCCATCAGCTGTACTCACTCATGTGGAAAGAAGAGACGATCCCCCAGGATTTCAAAGATGCATCTATCATTCACTTGTACAAGCGAAAGGGGAACCGGCAAGCCTGTGATAACCATCGGGGCATTTCCTTGCTCTCCATCACAGGCAAGATACTTGCCAGGATCCTACTAAACCGCCTCACAGCACACCTTGACCAAGGTCATTTGCCTGAGAGCCAATATGGATTCCGGAAAGAGCGCGGAACCACCGACATGGTGTTTGCTGCAAGGCAGCTGCAAGAGAAATGTCAGGAGCAAAATGCTGATCTGTTCTCCACCTATGTCGACCTCACTAAGGCCTTCGACACCGTGAGTAGAGAGGGACTGTGGAAGATCATGGCCAAGTACGGATGCCCTCGGAAATTTATTTCCTTGGTCAGCCAATTCCATGAAGGCATGCAAGCTCGAGTCCAGGACAATGGCGAAACATCTGCTCCTTTTGCTGTCACAAATGGTGTCATGCAAGGCTGCGTCCTGGCTCCAACGCTGTTCAGCCTCATGTTCTCTGCAATGCTTACTGATGCCTTCAGAGATGGCGATGTTGGAATCGGCCTAAAGTACCGAACAGATGGCAAGTTGTTTAACCTCAGAAGGCTTCAAGCAAAAACGAAGGTCATGACAGACATCATCAGAGACTTTTTGTTTGCTGATGATTGTGCCCTCAACGCTGGATCTGAAGCTGACATGCAACTCAGTGTCGACAAGTTTGCCACTGCCAGCAGGAACTTCGGCCTTACCATCAGCACGAGGAAAACTGAAGTTCTCCATCAGCCAGCCCCAGGGAAACCCTACGTTGAGCCCAACATCACAGTCAACGGTCAGAGACTCAGTGCGGTGGAGCGGTTCACATACCTTGGCAGCACACTGTCACGAAATGCGACCATCGACCATGAAGTGAACGTCAGGATTGCAAGAGCAAGCGCAACTTTTGGCAGACTCAGTGCAAATGTCTGGAACAGAAGAGGCATTAGTCTTGAGACCAAGCTAAAGGTCTACAGAGCAGTAGTTCTCCCCACACTACTGTACGCCTGCGAAACTTGGATAGTGTACCAACGACATGCCAAGAAGCTGAACCACTTCCACACAACATGCCTCAGGAAGCTACTGAACATCAAGTGGCAAGACAGGACCCCAGACACAGAGGTGCTCGCAAAAGCCACCCTTCCCAGCATCTTCACCATCCTGATGCAGTCCCAGCTTCGCTGGGCTGGACACGTGGCGCGCATGCCAGACCATTGGCTGCCCAAAAGGCTCTTCTATGGCGAGCTGCAACAAGGGAAGAGATCACACGGAGGTCAGAAGAAGCGCTTCAGAGATACTCTGAACGTCTCTCTTAAAGCATTTGATATCAACCCTGACTCCTGGGAGGAATCTGCAGTGGACCGTGACAAATGGCGCGCTGCTGTGCACAAAGGCGCCAAGTTGTGCGAGGCCAACAGGACTGCTGCAGTTGTTCAGAAGAGGCAGGCCAGAAAGTCACGGGCAAACAAGCTCCCTGACAATGATATGCCTGTCTTTGTCTGCCCCAACTGTCAGCGAACATTTCGTGCGCAGATTGGACTATTCAGCCATCTGCGCATTCACAGATAGATTCATGAGCATCCTCCCCCCCCACCCCACCACCACCCTCCCCCCATCCCCCAGCTGGATGACAACGATGGTCATCATCGATCTCGATGGACACACCACCACCATTATTGTTGTTGTTGTTTTTGTTCTTACTATGATTATTACCATTATTATTAGATTATTATTATTATTATTCTGATTCTTTTTCTTATTATCATTTGATTATTATTATTATTGTTATTATTACTATTTTTTAATTATTATTATTCATTTGATTACTACTACTACTATTATTATTATTATTATTCTTGTTATTGCTGTTGTTGTTGTTATGATTGTTATTATTATTATTATTAAGATTATGATTCTGATGGTCATTATGATGATGATGATGATGATGACGATGATGATGATTATTACCATTATTATTATTAGATTATTATTATTATTATTATGATTCTTTTTCTTATTATGATTTGATTATTATTATTATTGTTATTGTTATTATTACTATTTAAAAAAAAAAATTATTCATCATTTGATTATTACTACTATTATTATTATTATTATTGCTGTTGTTGTTGTTGTTATGATTGTTATTATTATTATTAAGATTATGATTCTGATGGTCATTATTATTATGATGATGATGATGATGATGACGATGATGATGATGACTGTTATTATTATCATTATTATTGTTGTTATTCTTATTATTGTGATGATGATGATGATGATTATTATTATTATGAGTATGAATATAATTATCATCAGCATTATTATTAGTAGTAGTAGTATTAGGATTATCAGTATTATGATGATGATGATGATGATGATGATGATTATTATTGTTATTATTATCATTATTGTTGTTGTTGTTGTTATGATTATTATCATTATTATTAGTATTAGTATTATTATCATTATTATTATTATTATTATTACTAATTATTAGTATTATTACTATTATATTATGATGAGGATTATGATGATGATGACGATGACGATGATGATTATTATTATTATCATTATGATTAGGATTATGATGATGATGATGACGATGATGATGATGATTGTTGTTGTTGTTGTTGTTTTTGCTGTTGTTGTTATCACCATTCTTCTTCTTCTTATTATTATTATCATTACAAGTATTAGTATTATTATTGCTATTATTAATGTTATTATTAATATTAACAATATAATTATTATTATTACTTTAAAAAAAAAAATTAGTATTATCATCATAATTAAGCTTAGTATAGGTAGCGGCAGCCCCCATGGCCGATGCCGGGAAACCTATGAACGCCTAAAAAATTGACTAATTTTGAAGTGCATTTTCTCAAATTTGATTTCATTTTGTGAAAAACTATCCAACTGAAATAATTATTTATCATCCATATTTTTAATTTTTATTGTGTTTGCTTTATGCAATGCGTGAACGAGTTCGCGAATGGAAGAAAAAGAAGTGTACTGTAACGCGAAATAGCGATCCTTGTTCAATGGCGGTCGGCGTCTTTCTGAGCGCGACACAGTTAGTTTCAACCACATAAGCTTAGTGGAAAAAATCGCATCCGTTGTTTTCCATTCATTGGTTACTGTTCGAAAAACTGGGAGCCGTGAAAGGGGAAAGTTCAAGGAGAGCTTTCGTGTGTTTTTTTTCCAAGCCTTGGGCGAAGTAGGGTAGTTAGATCTGAGCGCAAAGTTATGGGAATTTTTCGACTATCTTTCAACGCCTCGCGCAGTTCGAAAAAGAAATCTGACCCTATGTGATACTGTATGAGCGGTAACGAGTATTTTCTGCTGATTTCAATGGTATCCGAAACTAAGATTTTTGATCCATGAGCAATTTGCTCAAGCGATTCAAAAGCAGGTACCCCTCTTCGTCAGTTGCGTCGGCCCAATCAACATTCGACACAGGAGAGCGGCACTTCATCTAACACAAAAATGGCATTGTTTCTCCAGAAAATCTTAAGTTTCATCGGTAAGTTTTATATTATTTTTGAAAACGAATGTCTTTAGCACTTTCATGCACAATATTGAGCTGAAATTCTTTGAATCAGGATTTTGATCGATGTCAGTAACTGAGCAGCTTGGATCTATTTCATCAGTGTTTTCGTAACGTGACACTGTGTTTCAATCGGAACACGATTTATTTTTTTCTGAGTAAAACACACAAAAACTATTGATACAGAATGAAAAGTGGACATATTAAAACGGAGCCCATGAATTCCAATTACTAATATTTGATTGATTTTTGCTTTAGTAAGCAAAATATTACCTGGGTCAAAAACCGGAAGTGCTCGGGACAGCATTAGCGTCGTCTGCTACAGACTCGGTGAGTGTTAAATAAGTGAGTAAAAAATTGTAATGTGGTTTCTTTTTCCATAAAATGAGCATTTCATTCAACATCACACAAAAGTCTGATATTCTAGTTGCATTCTGCTTCGATAGCTGTGAAACTTTATATTAATATATACAGACAGATATTAAGCTCTCACATTCCAATAACAAGAACACCAATTCATACTAACCCCCTGCTCCCCCTCCCCCCACCTCCCCCTCTCTCCTCTGCAAACTTCACTTTAACAATTTGCTGAGAGTTGTATAATCATTCCCCTCACTTGTCTCTGAGAATCTCCCACCAATGGTAAGGAGAGGGGAGGGGGTTGTCAATGGTTGTGGCAAACTTGGCACTGAGCCAAATCACTGACCACTTGCTCCGGCTCAGAATCCCTGACTGCTGACAGTGATATAACCCACCACCTCCTCCCTCTAGTCATCGCCTTCCCCATTTCTTTCCTGTCAGTGGAGTAGGTGTGTGTGTGTGTGTGTGTGTGTGTGTGTGTGAGTGAGTGAGAGAGAGAGAGCAAGTTTGCATTTGCACAAGTATGCTTGTGAGTATGTATATGTATGTCTGAATATGAAAAAAGTGTAATGTGAAGAGATATATGATTAATTTGAACAGTGCAGTCAACATC
>NC_134909.1:4912443-4922443 GCF_041734735.1 Babylonia areolata
GTTGTTGTTGTGATTATTACTATTATTAGTATTATTATCATTATGATTAGAATAACAATTGATATTATTATTATGATTATGATTATTATTATTGTTGTTGTTTTGTTGTTGTTGTTGTTGTTATTCTTACTATGATTATTACCATTATTATTCTTATTCTTATTATATTATTATTATTATTACTATTTTTTTATATTATTATTCATGATTTGATTATTATTATTATTATTATTATATTTTGTTGATGATGATGATGTTCATGATGATGACAATGATTATTATTATTGTTATTATTGTTATAAATATTCTTAATAATGTAATGATTATTATTACTATTTAAAAAAAAAAAATTAATATTATCATCATCATAATTAGTAGTAGTAGTAGTAGTAGTAGTACACTATTATTATTATTATTATTATGATGATGATGATGATGATGATGATGATATGATGATGATGATTATTATTATTACTATATTATTATTATTATTATTATTGTTATATTTATTTATTTATTTATTTAATTGTTGTTGTTGTTATGATTGTTGTTGTTATGATTATGATCATAATTATGATTATTATTTGTTTTTGTTGCTGCTGCTGCTGCTGTTGTTGTTGTTGTTGTTGTTGTTATTCTTACTATGATTATTACCATTATTATTAGATTATTATTATTCTTATTATGATAAATATGATTATGATGATGATGATTATTATTAATATTCTTCTTATTGATATTCTTCTTATTATTATCATTATTTTATTACTATTATTATTACTATTATTATTTTGTTGTTGTTGTTGTTATTGTTATGATTGTTATTATTGTTATTATGATGATGATGATGACTGTTATTATTATCATTATTATTGTTGTTATGATGATGATGATTATTAACATAATTATTATTATGAGTATGAGTATAATTATCATTATCATTATTACTATAATGATGATGATGATGATGATGATAATTATTGTTATTATTATCATTATTACCATTATTGTTGTTTTTGTTGTTGTTTGTTGTTGTTGTGATTATTACTATTATTAGTATTATTATCATTATGATTAGAATAACAATTGATATTATTATTATTATTTCTTTTTAATTTTTAATTTTTTTATGATATTATTGTTGTTTTGTTGTTGTTATTCTTACTATGATCATTACGATTATTATTATTATTAATATTATTTTTATTATTCTGATTCTTATTCTTCTTATTATTATCATATGATGATGGTGATTATTATTATTATTATTATTGTTGTTGTTGTTTTGTTGTTGTTGTTTTGTTGTTGTTGTTGTTATGATTGTTATTATTATGATTATGATCATAATTATGATTATTATTATTATTGTTGTCTTTGTTGCTGCTGCTGTTCTTGTTGTTGTTGTTGTTATTCTTACTATGATTATTACCATTATTATTAGATTATTATTATTCTTATTATGATAAATATGATTGTGATGATGATGATTATTATTAATCTTATGATTGATATTCTTCTTCTTCTTATTATTTTTTTAATTATTATTATCATCATTTGATTATTACTATTATTATTATTATTATTCTATTTTATTTTATTTTATTTATTTATTTTTTTAAAAATTATTATTCATCATTTTATTATTACTAGAATCACTATTATTATCATTATTATTATTATTATTAATATTATTATATTGTTGTTGTTGTTATTGTTGTCATTATTATTATAAAATTGTTATTATGATTCTGATGATGATGATGATGATGATGATGACTCTTATTATTATCATTATTGTTGTTTTTGTTGTTGTTGTTGTTATTATTATTATTGTTATGATGATGATGATTATCATTATGAGTATGGGTATGAGTATGATTATAATTATCTTTATGATGATGATGATAATGATTATTGTTATTGTTATTATCATTATTATCATTAATATTTTTGTTGTTGTTGTTATGATTATTATTACTATTATTAGTATTATCATATTCTTAGAATAATAATTGATATTATTATTATTATTACTATTATTATTATATTTATTATTATTGTTGTTATTCTTACTATGATTACCATTATTATTATATTATTATTATTGTTATTGTTATTCTGATTCTTCTTATTATTATCATTTTATTATTATTATTATTATTGTTATTACAATTTTTTTGATTATTAATCATTTGATTATTACTATTATTATTATTATTATGGTTCTTGTTGTTGTTATTATTATTGTTGTTGTTGTTTTTGTTGTTGTTTATATTCTTACTATGATTATTACCATTATTATTAGATTATTATTATTATTATTATTCTGATTCTTATTATCATTTTATTACTATTATTATTATTATTAGTATTATTATTATTATTATTGCTGTTGTTGTTGTTATGATTGTTATTATTATTATTGTTATTATTATTGTTGTTATTAAAATTGATTCTGATGGTCATTATTATTATGATGATGACTGTTATTATTATCATTATTATTGTTGTTGTTCTTGTTGTTCTCATTGTTATTCTTATTCTTATTATTGTTATGATGATGATGATGATGATGATGATTATGAGTATGATTATAATTATCATCAGCATTATTATTATTAGTAGTAGTAGTAGTAGTATTAGGATTATCAGTATTATGATGATGATGATTGTTATTATATTATTATTATTATTATCATTATTGTTGTTGTTGTTATGATTATGATGATTATTATTATTAGTAGTAGTATTATCATTATTATTAGAATAATTGATATTATTATTATTATTATTATTAATTAATTATTAGTATTATTACTATTATATTATGATGAGGATTATGATGATGATGACGACGATGATGATGATGATTATTATCATTATGATTATGATTAGGATTATGATGATGATGACGATGATGATGGTTGTTGTTGTTGTTTTCGCTGTTGTTGTTGTTATCACCATTATGATGATGATGATGATGATGATGATGATGATGATGATTAATATTACAAGTATTAGTATTATTATTACTATTATTAATGTTATTATTAATATTAACAATATAATTATTATTATTACTATTTTAAAAAAAATATTAGTATTATCATCATCATAATTGTAGTAGTAGTAGTACACTATTATTATTTTTATTTTTATTTATTTTCTTCTTCTTCTTCTTCTTCTTCTTAATATTTATTATTGTTGTTTTGTTGTTGTTGCTGCTGTTCTTGTTGTTGTTGTTACTGTTATTCTTACTCTGATTATTACCATTATTATTAGACTATTATTATTCTTATTATGATGAATTTGATGATGATGATGATGATGATGATGATTAATATTCTTATTATTGATCTTCTTATTTTTATTATTATTATTATTCATTTTATTATTACTATTATTATTATTGTTATTATGATTATGATGATTATATTATTATTATCATGATGATGATGATTATGAGTATGATTCTTCTTCTTCTTCTTCTTATTATTATTATTATGAGTATGATTATTATTATTATCATTATTATTATGATGATGTTTATTATTGTTATTATTATCATTATCATTATTGTTGTTTTTGTTGTTGTTGTTATGATTATTATTACTATTGTTAGTATTATTATCATTATTATTAGAATAATAATTGATATTATTATTATTATTATTATTATGTTTATTTATTATTATTATTATTATTATTGTTATTCTTGTTGTCGTTGTTGTTATTATTATGATTATGATGATGATGATGATGATTATAATTATGAGTATGATTATAATCATCATCATTATTATTATAATTATCATTAGTAGTAGTAGTAGTAGTAGTAGTATCAGTATGATGATGATGATGATGATTATAATTATCATTATTGTTGTTGTTGTTGTTATGATTATTATCATTATTATTATTACTATTAGTATTATTATCGTTATTATTAGAATAATGATTGATATTATTATTATTATATTATGATGAGGATTATGATGATGATGATGATGATGATGATTACAATTATTATTATTATTATTACTATTTAAAAAAAGTTATTAGTATTATCATCATAATTAGTAGTAGTAGTAGTAGTAGTAGTACACTATTATTTTTTTTATTTTAAATATATATATATATATTTATTATTATTATTATTATTTTTATTATATTATGATGATGATGATGATGATTATCTTATTATTATTATTGTTATTGTTGTTGTTATTATTGTTATGATTATGATTATTGTTGTTTTTGTTGCTGCTGCTGTTCTTGTTGTTGTCGTTGTTGTTATTCTTACTTTGATTATTACCATTATTATTAGATTATTATTATTCTTATGATAAATTTCATGATGATGATGATTATTAATATTCTCATTATTGATATTCTTCTTCTTCTTCTTCTTATTTTTATGATTATCATTATCAATTAATTATTACTAGTATTATTTTATTTTTTCATTTTTTTAAATGTTATTACTGTTTTTTTAAAGATTATTATTCATCATTTTATTATTACTATTATTATTATTATTATTATTATGATTCTTCTTCTTCTTATTATTATCATTTGATTATTATTATTATTATTGTTATTATTATTATTATTATTATTATTCTTGTTCTTGTTATCACCATTATTATTATCATTATTATTATTTTTATTTTATTATCATCATCATCAACATTAATATTATTATTATTTTTATTACTATTACAAGTATTGTTATTATTATTATCATTATTATTATTATTGTTGTTGTTATTATTAATATTATTAATAATATAATTATTATCATTACTACTTTCTAAAAATTATTAGTATTATCATCATCATAATTAGTAGTAGTAGTTGTAGTAGCAGTAGTTGTAGTACACTATTATTTTATTTTATTTTTTTAAATATATATATATATTTTTTTTTTATGATGATGATGATGATAATGATGATGATGATGATTGTTGTTGTTGTTTTTGTTGTTATGATTGTTATTATTATGATTATGATTAATGTTGTTGCTGCTGTTGTTGTTGTTGTTGTTATTATTCTTACTATGATTATTACCATTATTATTAGATTATTATTACTCTGATTATGATAAATTTGATTATGATGATGATGATCATCATTAATATTCTTATTCTTGACATTCTTCTTCTTCTTATTTTTTTTTTTTAATTTTAAAATTATTATTATCAATTAATTATTACTAGTATTATTTTATTTTTTATATATTTAAAAAAAATGTTATTACTATTTTTTTTTAAAGATTATTATTCATCATTTTATTATTACTATTATTATTATTATTATTATCATCATCATCATCATCATTATATTATTATTATTACAATAATTATGATGATGATGATGATGATTATTATTATTGTTATTATTATCATTATTGTTGTTTTTGTTGTTGTTATGATTATTATTACTATTATTATTATCATTATTATTAGAATAATAATTGATATTATTATTATTACTATTATTATTATTATTATTACTATTATTGATATTATTACTATTATTATTATTACTTATTATTTTTACTATTACTATTATTACTTATTATTGTTGTTGTTGTTGTTGTTGTTCTTGTTGTTATGATAGTTATTATTGTTATGATTATGATCATGATTATGATTATTATTATTGTTTTTGTTGTTGTTGCTCCTGCTGTTCTTGTTGTTGTTGTTATTATTCTTACTATGATTATTACCATTATTATTAGATTATTATTATTCTTACTATGATCAATATGATTATGATGATGATGATGATTATTATTAATATTCTTATTATTGATATTCTTCTTCTTATTATCATTATTTTATTACTATTATTATTACTATTATTATTTTGTTGTTGTTCTTCTTCTTTTTATTATTATTATTATTTGATTATTACTAGTATTATTATTATTATTATTATTGTTGTTGTTGTTGTTGTTGTTATTCTAGTTGTTATTGTTATGATTGTTATTATTATTATTATTATCATTATTATTGGCGTGGAAAGGAAGGATAATGGAGAGGATAGAAAGGAACTCTTTATTATCCTTCCTTTCCACCCCATCCACACTCCTTCCTTTCCACATCTTCTACATTCCTTCCTTTTGACCTCCTCTACATTCCTTCCTTTTGACCTCCTCTACACTACACTTTCCACCCCCTCTACACTGCTCCCTTTCTACCCTCTCCACTATCCTTCCTTTCCACACCATCTACACTCCTTCCTTTCCACCCCTTTGACAGTTCTTCTTTTTGACCTCTACACTTCCCCTTCCACCTCCTCTACACTCCTTCCTTTCTACTCCCTCTACACTCCTTCCTGCCAACACCCTCTACACTTCCCATTCCACCCCCTCTACACTGCTTCCTTTCTACCCTCTCAAGAGTCCTTCCGTTCTACCCCCTTACAACTCCCTTTCCACCTCCTCTACAGTCCTTCCTTTCTATTTCCTCTACACTCCTTCCTGCCAACACCCTCTACACTTCCCTTTCCACCGCCTCTACAATGGTTCCTTTCTACCCTCTCCATTATCCTTCCTTTCCACCCCATCTAACTTTCTCCTTTCCGCTCCTTCTACAGTCCTTCCTTTTGACCTCCTCTATACTTCCCTTTCTACCACCTCTAGATTCCTTCCTTTTTACTCCCTCTACACTCTTTCCTACCAACACCCTCCACACTTCCCCTTCCACCCCCTCTCCACTCCTTCCTTTCTACCCGCTCAACAGTACTTCCTTTCTACCCCCTCTACACTCCTTCCGTTCTACTCCCACTACACTCCTTCCTACCAACACCTAAACTTCCCTTTCCACCCCGTCTACACTGCTTCCTTTCTACCCTCTCCACTATCCTTCCTTTCCACCCCATCTACACTCCTTCCTTTCCACCCCTTCTACAGTCCTTCCTTTTGACATCCTCTACACTTCCCTTTCCAGTTTCAGTTTCAGTAGCTCAAGGAGGCGTCACTGCGTTCGGACAAAGCCATATACGCTACACCACATCTGCCAAGCCAAGCAGATGCCTGACCAGCAGCGTAACCCAACGCGCTTAGTCAGGCCTTGAGAAAAAAAAACAAAACAAAAAAACCCCCAAAAAACAAAACCCAAAAAACAAAACAAAAAAACAAACAAACGGGGAAATAAATAGATAAGCTTGCATAAATAAATAAATAATAATTATAATATAGAAAAAGGTAGTAGTAATAATATTAGTAATACTAATAAAATGATAATAATAAAATATAAATAAATAAGACAACAATGGTGATAAATAAGCGAATAAATGTAAAACATGAAGACACACATTCACACATACACCCACACATGCATAACTTCCAAAATGGCGGAGACTACACTCAGCGGGTAATTTCTTCGCGGTAAGAAGTTGTCGCAGACGTTTTGGAAACATGAGAACAAGAAAATCGAGCGGGAAACCAGTTGCAGCTGCACACAGTAAAACCGCTCAGAACAATGAGGCGACCGGACTCCTCCTTAAAACCGGTGAGTCCGTGAAGATTTTGCGAAGCGAGTCTGGGAGTACTGAACGTACAAAGCGGTTGTCTAATCCCACCGACACGAGTTCCACGAATACAAGACCGATGAGCAATCTCAGTTCCATTCCCGAGATGTCCGACACGATCATGGATCTAAGAAAATTAATAATGGTTTTGTGTGATCGTGTCTCTTCCCTGGAAGCAACTGTACGGGGACAACAGGAGCCAACAAAACGTTGCAGAATGGAACCTGTTTCCATGACAACACAGGCAACACAAACTGAAAGCCCCAGTCTTAGCCCCAGCCCCAGCCCTACACCTACCTACGCCGACGTGGCCAGAATTTCCTTACCAGAGAACCCGGCAGCAGAAAAAAAACGAGCAAGCCACCAAGACAAAACTGCCCTTCAAAAGAAGAAAAAAGAAGTTGAAAAATCGGTGACGTCTTGTGACGAAAAGACGATGGATGACGTAAAAAGTACAAAGTCTGGAAATACATGCTCTGTGCAGAAAGAAGAAAACGGGGAATTACCCAAGGTAATAATTCTCCATGATTCCGTGCTCAACCGTGTACAGGAAAACAGACTGGGCAGATCATACCACTTCAAAGCCTCCATGCAAAAATCCCACACAGTGTCAGAAACCAGAAATTTACTTCAAGCTGTCACCACCACAGAGAAAAAGCCTGAAGCTGTTGTCATTCATTGTGGCATCAACGACTTAAGATCAAAAGATACAACAGAAGTCAGTAATTTCTTTACCTCAACAGTGAAAGACACTGCAAAGAAAAATCCAACAACAAAGTTCATCGTAAGTTCAGCAACCACCGTCAAAGATTCAAAACTGGAGGTCAAGAGACAACTGTTCAACGCAATGGTGGCTTCGGAACTGTTTGACGAAAAAAAACATATCATTTATAAAGAACGACAACCTCAAGACCAACGCCCTCAGAGACGCTGTCCACCCCAACGGCAGAGGAGCCAGCATCCTCGCAGGAAACATCGGGCGACATGTTCGAGATCTTCTCTGGGAAACACCGATGAAATCAACACGCAGAGCCAGGTTCCACCATCACCAGAACCCCGCCCCCTTTCATCACAACTGGTACAATCCTTACGACGCACTGATGGACTGGCCGGTGTTTTATTAACATTTGCGTCAACTTCTGCCTGGCACTGATAAACTTTTGTGCTGAGCGATATTCTTGTTTTGCTGAGTGACCTTTCTTCCTGCCGTTTGCAAGTGCATTTTTTGTTGACAATATTTAGACTATTATTTTTGTTTCCCGTTTCCTTTCATTTACTGTTTATTTTCACCATCATACAGTTTGATTTATTCATAGTATTGATAACATTATTTGCCTATCTGATAGGAAAGATAATCAGTAATGAAAAAACAAACGCAATTGCAAATTAGGCTGCTCCAGTGGAACTGCAGATCTATTCTATCTAACCTGGCCTATTTGAAACATTTTCTAGCATCAAGTAAGTGTGATGTTTTGATTCTGCAGTCACTTAATATCAGTGCATGTAAGCTTCCCAAACTTCCAAATTATTATTTTCCACCAGTATATGAAACTGGGAACGAGGGCAAGAAGATAAGTACTGCTATTTATATACTTAGGGAATTACAGTATAGTCTATGTGAGTCTCCTGTTTTAAAGTCTATTGCAAGCTTTGACATACACTCTTGTGCAGCTACAGTAAAATTTAGCAACAAGCTAAATCTTAACGTACTTTCCGTTTGTCTTCCGAAAGGTCCAAACGATCGAAATACTGAGTGGCTTAGAACATTACAAGAACAACAGCCTGGTAAATGGGTAATAGCTGGTGATTTCAATGCTCACGCTCCATTCTGGGAAAAGGACTGTAAAACTGTAACAAGCAATCGGTTAATAGAAAACATCACTGACAGCCCCTTTTATCTTATGAATGATGGTAGTGTTACTAGAATTCCTGACGTCTCAAAACACAGACCAACAGCAATTGACCTGACACTAATATCCCCGGAGCTAGTCCCATCATGTACCTGGGAAACACATAAAGACACATTGGGAAGCGACCATGTGCCTATCATCATTACAATCGCTGATGATGATAATCAGCCTGATAATAACGTCGACATAATTCCAAAATATAAATATAAAAATGCAAATTGGGATTTATTTCAAAACATTCTTACCTCTCACGATTTTGAAAAACTTGAGAATGAGAGTGTAGATGTAATGTATTCAAATTTTACAGAAGCTGTGTTATCAGCAGCTGATATGTCGATACCAAAAGTAAAGGCTGTGAAGTCAGGTGACCGTTCAGGCAATGTCTGGTGGAATGATGCATGTGAAAAGGCAGTTAGTTACAAGAAAGAAACATTTAAGAACTACCTCGCGGACAGTAAGCCCCCAAACCACAAAGAAATGAAGAAAGTAAACACTCAGAGTAATATGACTGTAGCCCAAGCTAAAAAAGATCATTGGTCATCATTTTGTTC
>NC_134909.1:4927443-4944943 GCF_041734735.1 Babylonia areolata
CGATCACACTGAGGACGAGTGATTGGTATAGCAGGAAGAGATGGCGTTGTTCAATTCCTTTGGTTGCCATTGCTTTTAAGACTGAAAGGCCATTTTTGCATTTGAGAACAGTATTTTCCGTATGTTTTCTGAAGGTCCAGCATCCTGTCGAAGTGTATTCCTAGGTAGCGTAGGCATTCAGTTTTCTCCATTTGATTCCCATCGAATGACACAGAAGGTGGTGATTTGCTCGCGGTTTTGTTGTTGAGGGTGCACAGCAACGTTTGGGCTTTCGCTGGATTGATGGAAGATCCTGTGTTTTTGCACCATTGAGCAATATTGTTTAGTTGTTCTGGACGGCTTTAGTTCTTTCCTGAGCATTTTTCGAAGTTTTGAAGACCAGGCCATCATCCGCAAGGGTAAGCACCCGAGCAATTCCATTGTTTGTTTACGTCTGCAAGGCCTTCGTGTAGACATTGTAGAGGACAGGAGAGAGCGGAGACCCTTTGTGCAGTCCCCATGGATAGTTTAGAAGGTGCAGACATCCAATCTCCGAGGCGTAGGACGACGGTTCTTTCCTGAAGCGCTGCTGCTATCCATCTTGTCCAGTGTCAAAACTTACTCCATACCTTAGTAGCAGCTCCATGAGGTGCGCCAAATGGACTTTATTGTAGGCATCTTCAAGGTCAGTTGCTACTGCTAGTGTTTCTTCTTTTCTTTGAAATCCTTCATACACCTCATATGCAAAAGCAGCTGCATTTTCCCCATGTGGACTTGCCCTGTTTCTGTAACCACCCTTGATTTGAAGGGAAATGTGCCTGTGTTCAAGATCCCTTGCAAGTTTCCTGGCTATCATGCGTTCCATGAGCTTTCAGCAATGTTTTCGAACACCTCTACACTCCTTCCTTCCTACTCCCTCTACACTCCTCCTTGCCAACACCCTCTACACTTCTCTTTCCACCCCCTCTACCCTCCTTCCCTTTCTACCTGCTCAAACAAGTCACTTCCTTTCTACCCCCTCTACAACTCCCTTTCTACGACCTCTTACACTCCGTCTTTTCTACTCCCTCTACACTCCTTCCTGCCCAACACCCTCTACACTTCCCTTTTCGCCCTCTACAACGCTTCCTTTCTACCCTCTCCATTGTCCTTCCTTTCCACCCCATCTACACTCCCCTCTTTCCACTCTTTTCTACAGTCCTTCCTTTTGACCCCCTCTATCCTTCCCCTTTATACCACCTCTAAACTCCTTCCCTTTCTACTCCCTCTACACTCCTTCTGCCAACACCACCTAAATTTCCCCTTTCCATCCACTTACACTGCTTCCTTTCTACCCTCTCCACTATGCTTCCTTTCCACCCCTTCTACATTCTTTTTTGACCTCCTCTACACTTCCCTTTTCCCCCACCCCTACATCCTTCCTTTCTACTCCCTCTACACTTCCCCTTTCAACCCCCTGTACATCTTCCTTTCTCCACGCTCAACATTCCTTCCTTCTGCCCCTCTACAACTCCCTTTCACTCATCTACACTCCTTCGTTTCCCTAACGCTAACCCTAACCCTACACTCCTTCCTGCGAACACCCTCTACACTTCCTTTTCCACCCCCTCTACATGCTTCCTTTTTACCCCCTCCACTATCCTTCCTTCCAACCCATCTACACTCCTTCCCTTTTCCACCCCTTCTACAGTCCTTCTTTTGACCCTCTACACTTCCTTTCCATACCCTCTACTCCCCTTCCTTTTACCCGCTCAAAAGTCCTTCCTTTCTCGCCCTCTACAACTCCCCTTTCCACCTCATTACACTCCCTTTGTTTCTACCCCTTTCTACATTCCTTCCCGCGAACCCTCTACACTTCCCTTTCCACCCCCTCTACACTGCTTCCTTTCTCCCCCCTCCATTATCCTTCCTTTCTAACCCCTTCTCACTCCCCCCTTTCCACTCCTCCTACAGTCCTCCTTTGACCCCCTCTATACTTCCCTTTCTACCACCTCTGACTCCTTCCTTTTACTCCCTCTACACTCCTCCTGCCAACACCCCAACACTTTCCTTTCCACCACCTTACCCCCCCTTTCTCCCGTCAACAGCCTTTTTTCTCCTCCTCTCAATTTTCCCTTTCCCCCCCCCTCACCCCCCTTTCACCCCCCACAACTCCCTTTCATCCCCCCCTACATCCTTCCTTTCAAACCCCCTGCCTCGAGTTCCACATCGAAACCTTTTCGACTTTTTGGGAAATGTTTGTGGGATTCAGCAAAACTGTACTACAAAATGCATTTAAAGGCAAATGTTTTTTCGTTTGGGCAAAATGCCTTCGAAAACCAACAGTATAGGGCAAGCATAGGCCTTTTTGACTCACTTGTGTAAACGAAGTGAGTCTATGTTTTAACCCGGTGTTTCGGTTGTCTGTGTGTGTCTGTGTGTCCGTGTGTCCGTAGTAAACTTTACATTGACATTTTCTCTGCAAATACTTTGTCATTGACACAAATTAGGCATAAAAATAGGAAAAATTCAGTTCCTTCCAGTCATCTTGTTTAAAACAATATTGCACCTCTGGGAATGGGCACAAAAAAAGCCAAATTATATGCAAATTGCATTTACTGTTAAATTTATATTTTTTGTATTCTCTAAACTTGGCACTTTGCATCTGAATTCTGACCCAAGAACAAGAGCAGTCATTATCATTTTTTGTTCAAACAGACACTTCTTTTGCTAAGCATGGAAGTTTTATTTATTTTGCAAACGTTTTGGTTGCAGATAGTAAAAAAAGGGAAATTACTCTGTAATTAATGCTAGGGGACTTAATTCGCTTTAAACTGATCTTTCTAATCTTAACATTAAATTTTGAATTATACACAATACATAAAAAGCTTGGATTTTTTTTTCAGTGTATCACAAGTGTGTCTTGAAGGGCCTTGCCCCTCTTGTTGTTTTTTATTTTTATCGCCTTTTATGTTTGAAGAACATGGAGAAGTTCTTGTCTCATCAGGACTCTGAAAATTCTGTGTCGCTACGCCATCGGACCATCTTGTTGCTGTTTTTGTGTGGTGTACTGTTACGTTGCGCGGGTGATGTCGAACAGAATCCTGGCCCCTCGGAAAGAAATGGCCAGACTTTCATATCAGATGCAGTCAGTGTTGTCAGCATTAAATGGTAACCACCAACAGAATGCTGATACCAGCGTCAGATCGCAGCCAACCATAGTGCACTGTGTCTAGGACATGTACCGAGATCAAACAACATATGGCGTGGGTGACGCGTTCTGTACAGCAAAATATACCAGCAACATCAAATCACTTCACGAAAGACTGGTACACTCCGAAACAGCAAGCCAAAAATTTTTCACGGGAACTGGGGGGTGCAATCCGACAGAAGGGAAAAAAAAAAACCTTAAAACAGGGGTTTGAAAGAAGTGGGTGCCCCGTCGGCTCGCTTTTGCCAAAGTCTGGACCTGAACGTTTTTTGGGTGCCCATCTCCACACCAGGGGGACTGGGGGGACGCTGACGGGGGGCAGACGGACAACAGGCCATAAACCCAGTGTCGTCACGTTCGGCGACTGCAGACCACCTGTCAGTCATGCCCGATGGGAAATGGCCGACAGGCGATGGCGCGGGAAAAGGGGGCAAAGGGGGGGCCAGACCTCACCCCGACACACGTAGAGGCCACCTTTTAAAAACCCCAGGGGGACGCGGCCCTGAAGACAGCCGGGGGCTCCCTGTCGACGCCCGCTACCGTAGGGACCTGAAAACATCGCAGCTCGTAGCGGGCGGGGGGCCAAAGAGCAATATCACTTAAACGACATGACGGGGGGAAGGGGGAGAGAGTGTGCGAACAGTGCAGAGCGGAGGGGAGGGGGGGAAGAGAGGAGGGATCACAGGGGCACGGGGGGGGCTTCTCGTCAGGACAGCCCTTTTTTCCTTCATCTGCGGGGGGTCATTGAATAAAAGCGGACAGATAAACGTCAAGATCCGTGGAGAACAACCCAGTTGGGGGAAAAGGGCAACACTGGGGGGCCAAATGACATTCCTGTACCCCCAAGGGGGTGAGGGTAAGGGGGGAGGATTGGGGGGAAGGGGGAGCAGCGGGGAAGGTGGGGGGAGAGACGAAAGAAGGGGGGGAGGGGGGGAAATGCTTGAACATGCCCTGTACCCACCCCCCCCTTGTGTGGTTTTGGACGGGGGTTCTCCCATCATGCGGGGAGTATGCGGGGGTCGGGTTCACCCGGGGGGGAAAGGGGGGACCGCATGGGGGTCACCCCGGCAGAGGCCCCCAGTCTTGCCTCTCCTAGGCACTGGGGGAGCCAGCGACCACTGCACCAACCCAGGGGGGGAGCTAACTCAGGGGAAGAGATTTTTCGTCCGGGTGAGTGGGGACAGCGGGCTCAGACTCACTCAGAAAGTAAGAGGGGAAAGTGAATGCAAAAGAGGGGAGACCAGGCCGGTGCAGGGCGATCGGGCGAAAGGGAACTGCGGGGATTTTTTTAAATCGGCACTGTTGTTGACGGTAGTCCCCCCACCTCCCTGCAATTCTTTCGCTTATTTAATGTTGGGGGTTTTTCTTTGGCGTATTACAAATGACTTGACTGTCTTTCTGAAAAATTTTTTGGTTTTATTTTTTTAAAGTGAAAGTTTACCAAAAAATACCCCCGAACTGTATTTTGTTTCGCGTTTTTGGGGGCCGGGTTTCGATTTCCGACAGTGTACAGGGGACTTTTTCGGGTTTCTCGCGGGGTTTAAAAAAGGATTTTGGGCTTCTTTGTGAGAATACATGTAGTTTTGAAACATTATTGGTAAAGTTGTCGGTGTATTTCCCTGGTATGCATCTGAGCCCTTTTTGGAGCTACATTCCCCCCGAAATTCCAAAACTAGAAGAGAAAATTTAAATTTTATATATATAATAAAATTTTAATTTTATATATATATATAAATGGTTTTTTCTTTAAAATGTTTGTTAGAGTCGTTTAAGGAATTTGGTGATTGTCCTGTAATTGTATGTGGTGATCTGAATGCTCGCACGCGTACACTAAACTACAGAAATGTTTATTTATGCAGAATTTCTAAAGACAGTCACGTGAATTCTTTTGGTCGTTACCTGCTTAATGTGTGCGAGGATTTCGACATGGTTATTCTTAATGGTTTAAAATTGTTGTTGAGCTATTCTGATAAATATACATACATTGATACTAATGGCTGTAGTGTTATTATTTTTTTGGTATCCAGCTCAATGCTTACTCGATGTAAAAGTTTGAATGTTAAGCACATGGTAGAGTCAAAGCATTCCCTTGTCGAGTTTTGTTTGGCTGTGAATTCGAATTCAAACGTTTCGCTACAGCAGACTAGAACACGTATGCCCATGTCCACGCTGGTTAAGTATAAATGGGATGATGTAATGAGGGAGACTTTCTACAGTAATTTATCATCTGACAAGGTGAAACAAATAATTCAGGATGCAATTTCACTTGTAGATGTTGATGTTAACGCTGCACTGTCAAAATTTAATGAATGTTTTGCTTTCTCGGGTGAATGTATGAAGAAAACAGTTGTGTTTGGGAATGAGAGAAGAAAAGTATGGTTTGATCTTGAGTGCCATGAGAGCAGAAAAGTTCTTCGTAATCAATTACATAGGGCCTCTAGAATTAACCTGGACACTGACCGTCTGGCTTATGTCCAAAAACGTAGAGAGTATAAAGAGTTATTGCGTAAAAAGAGAAAACTGCATAGAGAGGATGTGATTCAGTCTCTACGATGCCACTCGACCAACCCAAAGCAATTCTGGGACACAGTTCGTTCTGTTAGGCCTAGATCAGGTGGTACCGACAATATTTCTTGCAATGATTGGTTCTCCCACTTTCAAAATGTTTTCAATGATTTTTCTGTGGGTAACGGTAGTGATGATAACTTTTGTATGTATTATGACAACCGGCATGCTGCTCGTTTATGCGAGAGAAATGATTCATCAGATCAAGAAATTTCTGTATCAGAAATCGAAGCTGCTGTCAGGGCACTCAAGAGTCAGAAAGCTGCTGGGCCTGATAGGCTAATTGGATAATTTTACAAACATAGTGGATTTCACATCATGCCTTTTTTGTTGAAGTTTTTTAATTTCATATTTTATCACGGTATTTTTCCAGATGATTGGTGTTTGTCAGTGTTGCAACCACTCCATAAGAAGGGCGATTTGAATGTACCTGAATAATTACCGTGGTATCTCCCTGTTAAACATTTGTAGCAAGCTGTACACTTTTGTGCTGAATAGACGTCTTACTAAATGGATTGAAGAAAATGGGGTTATTGGGGAAGAACAAGCTGGGTTTAGAGAAGGTCATTGCACAACTGATCACATTTTTACATTGCTTACATTAATACAGAGACAACTACTCAGACATAGAAAATTATAGGTTGCATTTATTGGTTTTCGAAAAGTTTTCGATACTGTTAGAAGAGATAAGCTCTGGAGAATTCTGAGTGTCAATGGTATCGATGGAAAATTTTTGAATGCACTGAAAAGTATTTACACAGTTGTTAAGGCGCGTGTTCGCGTCGGAGGTGACCTCACAGATACTTTTCTATGTCCTCGCGGGCTGAAACAAGGCGAAGTATGTTCTCCTGCATTGTTTTCATTGTTCATTAATGAGTTAACAAAAGAAATTAATAATCATGGTAGGCACGGCATTCAGCTTTCACCACAGTTTATCCAAATTTTTATCTTGTTATTCGCCGATGATGTTGCCTTGTTATCTGACAGCATAAATGGTCTTCAAACCCAACTGAATGTTTTGTTCAAAACCGCCAGACGCCTTGACTTAGTTGTAAACCTTGATAAATCAAACATTGTTGTCTTTAGAAATGGAGGTTTTCTTGCACAGAACGAGACATGGATGTTCGGTGATGCACAACTGAAAACTGTTAGCATGTACAAGTATCTTGGTGTTATCCTTACTACCCGACTTTCTTTCCAACCCACTATGCGTGATTTGTCTGAACGTGCGAGAAAGGGATGTGCAGCTATCTTTAAAATGCTTTGGTCTATTGGTGAACACTCCCCCAGTATTTTTTTCAAACTATTTGACATGCAAATGAAACCAATTTTGACATACGGAGCAGAAGTTTGGAGTTTGACTGGAAATCAAGAGTACATTGAAAGGGTGCACTTGTCTGCAATGAAGCGTTTTTTGGGCGTGAGTCAGAGAGCACCAAGACACTTGATTTACAGTGAACTTGGTCGCTATCCCCTGTATGTGACCACCTACTCCAAGTGTCTTAAATTTTGGCTTCGTATTGTCTTTATGGATAATGACCATTTCCCTAAGAAAGCTTATAATATGATGTTATCATTGCAAAGTCATAATTATTGTACTTGGGCTTGCTCTGTGAGAAATGTTTTGTATAAATTTGGATTTGGTGTTGTTTGGGAGGCTCAGTCAGTTGGTAATGTCAAAATGTTTATGACTGAATTTAAGCAGCGTCTAGTTGATCGCTTTACTCAAGACTGACATTCAGCTCTCCAGTCTCACGATTTTTATGGTGTGTATTCAGCTTACAACCAGTCCTTGTCACTTAAACCTTGCTTGAATAATGTCAAATGTATAAATATGCGCCGTGTTTTTTCGCGGTTTAGAATTGGAATGTCCAACTTGCGCTCACACTTTTTGCAGTTTAACTGTGATGGGCAAAGTAGGAATTGTCCTTTTTGTGATGACACTCCGGAAACCGAAATGCATTTTCTTTTGGTCTGCCCTAAGTACTGTTCCCTGCGTTCTCAGTTTATTCCTGCTAAATTTCACAAACATCCAAGTGCATTTAAGATGTCCATGTTGTTATCTTGTGCGAGTGAGAGACTGAGTGTTAGTATATGCAAGTTTATATTCAAAGCGTTTTCATTACGAGCAAATGCTCTAGAATCGTTATCGATGCCCATGTATTTCAATGGTTGTCTTAATATTCATTCCCCTGTATTAATTCTGTTTCTTCTTGCGAACTCCATTGTTATGGATCTGTGGTCTGACAATTAAAATATTTCGACTTCTACTCCCTCTACACTCCTTCCTGCCAACACCACCTACACTTCCCTTTCCATCCACTCTACACTGCTTCCTTTCTACCCTCTCCACTATGTTTCCTTTCCACCCCATCCACACTCCTTCCTTTCCACCCCTTCAACATTCCTTCCTTTTGACCACTTCTACACTTCCCTTTCCACCACCTCTACACTCCTTCCTTTCTACACCCTCTAAACTCCTTCCTTTCTACTCCCTCTACACTCCTTCCTGCCAACACCCTCTACAACTCCATTTCCACCTAATCTACACTCCTTCCTTTCTACACCCTCTACACTCCTTCCTGCCAACACCCTCTACACTTCCCTTTCCACGCCCTCTACACTCCTTCCTTTCTACCTGCTCAACAGTCCTTCCTTTCTACCCCCTCTACAACTTTCCAACAGATCTACACTCCTTCGATTCTACTCTTTCTACATTCCTTCCTGCCAAAACCCTCTACACTTCCCTTTCCACCCCCTCTACACTGCTTCCTTTCTACCCTCTCCACTATCCTTCCTTTCCATCCCGTCTATACTCCTTCCTTTCCACCCCTTCTTCAGTCCGTCCTATTGACCTCCTCTACACTTTCCTTTCTAAACCCTCTCCACTCCTTCCTTTCTACCCGCTCAACAGTCCTTCCTTTCTACACCCTCTACAACTCCCTTTCCACCTCCTCTACACTCCTTCCTTTCTACTCCCTCGACACTCCTTCCTGCCAACACCGTCTACACTTCCCTTTCCACCCCCTCTACACTGCTTCCTTTCTACCCTCTCCACTATCCTTCCTTTCCACCCCATCTACACTCCTTCCTTTCCACCCCTTTTACATTCCTTCCTTTTGACCTCCTCTACACTTCCCTTTCCACCACCTCTACACTTCCCTTTCCACCACCTCTACACTCCTTCCTTTCTACTCCCTCTACACTCCTTCCTGCCAACACCCTCTACACTTCTCTTTCCACGCACTCTACACTCCTTCCTTTCTACCCGCTAAACAGTCCTTCCTTTCTACCCCCTCTACAACTCCCTTTCCACCTCCTCTACACTCCTTCCTTTCTACTCACTCTACACTCATTCCTTTCTACTCCCTCTACACTCCTTCCTGCCAACACCCTCTACGCTTCTCTTTCCAGGCACTCTACACTCCTTCCTTTCTACCCGCTAAACAGTCCTTCCTTTCTACCCCCTCTACAACTCCCTTTCCACCTCCTCTACACTCCTTCCTTTCTACTCCCTCTACATTCCTTCCTGCCAACACCCTCTACACTTCCCTTTCCACCCCCTCTACACTGCTTCCTTTCTACCCTCTCCACTATCCTTCCTTTCCAACCCATCTACACTCCTTCCTTTCCACCCCTTCTACAGTCCTTCGTTTTTACCTCCTCTACACTTCCCTTTCCATACCCTCTCCACTCCTTCCTTTCTACCCGCTCAACAGTCCTTCCTTTCTACCCCCTCTGCAATTCCCTTTCCACCTCGTCTACACTCCTTCCTTTCTACTCCCTCTACACTCCCTGCCAACACCCTCTACACTTCCCTTTCCACCCCCTCTACACTGCTTCCTTTCTACCCTCTCCACTATCCTTCCGTTCCACCCCATCCATACTCCTTCCTTTCCACCCCTCCTTCCTTTCTACTCCCTCTACATTCCTTCCTGCCAACACCCTCTACACTTCCCTTTCCACCCCCTCTACACTTCCCTTTCCACCCCCTCTATACTTCCCTTTCCACCCCCTCTACATTGCTTCCTTTCTGCCCTCTCCACTATCCTTCCTTTCCACCCCATCTACACTCCTTCCTTTCCACCCCTTCTGCAGTCCTTCCTTTTGAGATCTACAGTTCCCTTTCCACCACCTCTACACTCCTTCCTTTCAACTCCCTCTACACTCCTTTCCTGCCAACACCCTCTACACTTCCCTTTCCACCCCCTCTACACTTCCCTTTCCACCCTCTCTACACTTCCCTTTCCACCACCTCTACAATGGTTCCTTTTTACCCTCTCCATTATCCTTCCTTTCCACCCCATCTACACTCGCTCCTTTCCACTCCTTCTACAGTCCTTCCTTTTCACCTGCTCTATACTTCCCATTCCACCACCTATAGACTCCTTCCTTTTTACTCCCTCTACACTCCTTCCTGCCAACACCCTCTACACTTCCCATTCCACCACATCTATACTCCTTCCTTTCTACCCGCTCAACAGTCCTTCCTTTCTACCCCCTCTACGACTCCCTTTCCACCCCTTCTACACTCCTTCCTTTCTACCCGCTCAACAGTCCTTCCTTTCTTCCTCCTCTACACTTCCCTTTCCATACCCTCTACACTCCTTCCTTTCTACTCCCTCTACACTCCTTCCTGCCAACACCCTATACACTTCCCTTTCCACCCCCTCTACACTGCTTCCTTTCTACCCTCTCCACTATCCTTCCGTTCCACCCCATCCATACTCCTTCCTTTCCACCCCTTCTACATTCCTTCCTTTTGACCTCCTCTACACTTCCCTTTACACCACCTCTACACTCCTTCCTTTCTACTCCATCTACACTCCTTCCTTTTTACTCCCTCTACACACTTTCCTGCCAAAACCCTCTACACTTCCCATTCCACCACCTCTACACTCTTTCCTTTCTACCCGCTCAACAGTCCTTCCTTACTTCCCCCTCTACAACTCCCTTTCCACCTCATCTACACTCCTTCGTTTCTACTCTTTCTACATTCCTTCCTGCGAACACCCTCTACACTTTTCTTACCACCCCCTCTACACTGCTTCCTTTCTACCCTCTCCACTATCCTTCCTTTCCACCCCATCTACATTCCTTCCTTTACACCCCTTCTACAGTCCTTCCTTTTGACCTCCTCTACACTTCCCTTTCGATACACTCTACACTACAAGGAGTGTGGAGGGTGTGGAAAGGGTAGTGTAGAGGGTTCGGCAGAAAGGGTTGTTGAGGGAGTAGATAGGAAAGAGTGTAGAGATGGTGGAAGGGATGTGTAGAGGAGGTGGAAAGGAAACAGTGTAGAGGGGGTAGAAAGGAAGGAGTGAAGAGGGGGTAGAAAGGAAGGAGTGAAGAGGGGGTAGAAAGGAAGGAGTGAAGAGGGGGTGGAAAGGAAGGAGTTTAGAGGGGGTAGAAAGGAAGGAGTGTATAGGTGGGAGGAGGAAGGGAAAGGTAGAGAGGATGGAAAGTAGAAAGGAAGGAGTTTAGAGGTACTGGAAAAGGAGGAGTGTAGAGGGTGTAGAAATGATGGAGTACAGAGGGGGACGAAATGAAGGAGTGTACATAGGGTAGAAAGGAAGGATTGTAGAGGGGTGGAAAAGGGAATGCAGAGGGGGTGGACAGGAAGGAGTATAGAGGGAGTGGATGGGGTGGAAAGGGAGTGTAGAGGGGGTGGAAAGGAGTGGGTGTAGAGGGTATACAAAGGAAGGAATGTAGAGGGGATGGAATGGGAAGTGTAGAAGGGGTGGGGGTAGAAAGGAAGGAGTGTAGAAGGGGTGGAAAGGAAGGAGTATAGATGAGGTGGAAAGGGAAGTTAAGAGTAGGCTGAAAGGAAAGATTGTAGATGTGGTAGAAAGGAAGGAGTGTAGAGGGGGTAGAAAGGAAGGAGTGGGGGTGGGGGGGGGGGGTAGGGAGGGGTTGGAAAGGAAGGTGTGTATAGGAGGTGGAAAGGAAAGAGTGTAGAGGGTGTGGACACGAAAGAGAACAGAGGGGAATGAAAGGGAAGTGTAGAGGGGTAAGAAAGGGACTGGTTTAGTGGGGCTGGAAAGGAAGGAGTGTAGAGGGGGAAGCAAGGAAGGAGTTTACAGGGGATGGAAAGTATGGTGTATAGAGGGGGTGGAAAGGAATGAGTGAAAATGGGTTTTAAGGTCAAGTTGTTCGTGGCTGTGGTCTGTTCCATGAGGGGTGATGTGGTCGAGGCGTTGGTCCTGAGTTAGGAGGGGTGGGAGATTCCTTTTAAAACACACACACACACACACACCACAGAGAGAGAGACAGAGAGAGAAAGAGATGGACGAATCAGAAGTAGACACGTTCCCAAACAACGCCATGGCGAATGATCGGCCCTGTCGACTCACACACACACACACACACAGAGTGGGAAAAGGGACAAAGCAATACAAGACAAAATTTTCATCAAACATCACTAGCCAAATACAACCAGTACAACTAGCCCTTGGACGAAAGGACATGCATGAACAGCAGAAAAACGGAACAAACCGGTGTAACAGGCCAAACTCTACCCCTGGCTAGTTTATATACCCCGGTCTTAAGTAGCCTAGGCTATTTTGACTCCCAGGTTTAAACCAGCGAAGGCCGTGTCATACCCCACCTGGCCGGAATATATCCCCTGTGTACACTTCGCTCCTGCAACCGATCTGTTATCACATTTACAGCAATGATGATGATGGTAATAATGATGATAATAATTTTATATAACTCCTTCCAACGCTCAGGGCACTTTACAATTATTGCAAAAAAAAGAAATGAGTCAATAGCAAGAAAAGAACAATATGATACGTTGTGTAACACAAAAACATGCTAGCGAACATGTATAAAGGCTTTAAAAAAAAATAAAAAGAGAGAGAGAGAGAGACAGAGAGAAAAAGAAGAAAAAACCATCAACATAAACCATCCAATGATTTCAGTGCAATGAACCCAAATAAGTGAAAATGTACAACACACACACACACACACACACACACACACACACTTGTTGCAAGTACGAGTCCCATGAACGTTCACCGTGTCTTTGCCTCAGTGCAGGTCATGTTTCAGTGTTTCGATCAAAGTGAATAGTGTTCACAGTTAAAGAAAACTCGCTGCGGAATATCGTGTTGTTGCAGTGAGCAGAGACGCGAAAATGAATGACGAACGAATTGTTTAGCGACATTTTACAGCAGCAGATTACAGCGACATTTTACAGCTGGTCGTGGTGTGAACGAATCATTACAATGAATGTTTAAAAAAATAGAATTTGAACACCCCCCTTCCTCCCCCCCCCAAAAAAAACAACAACAAACAAACAAACAAACCCAAAACAACAACAACAACAACAAAACAACAAACAAAAACAATAAAAACGTATTTTTCCTGTGACCAGATGATCCACTTAAACTTTGCCTGAGGCTTCATTTAATCACAGTGTGTGTGAATGTGAGTGAGTGTGTGTGTGTGTATGATTAAACCATCATTCGATTTGGAGCAGCGATAACGTGAAGGTTGTTACAGTCTGGACCCTAATGGTCCTCTGTTTATACAAGCACACAAATCAAACAGTGTGAGACAATTATCTGGGCACCAGCTGTACAGCATAAAAAAACCACTCCTGCTTTGGAAGTCTCAGTAGATGAAAATCGAAGTTCTTCCATGCGGGAAGCATCAGGAGGCATGTGAATTTTCATTTGAAATGATACAAGAAACTATACTTTTATCACAAAACGGTGATATTTCTGAAAACAGAAACACATTGGCTGTCTATACTTGCCAACATTGCGCTTGGCTGTCTATGTACCACCATCACACTCATGATTAGGTTTTTAAAAGATATACAAACAGTATATGGGACAGAGTACGCTCTGACCTCGTCAATATGACAGCACAAGAAAATATTTCAAGCAGAGATTTTAATGTCAGGGGTGGTAAAATGTCTGACTGCATCCAAATTGTCAAAAGCGTACGTGAGATCAACAAGGCTGATGTACAGACCTCCATTCTGTTCGTGCCATTTCTCCGGGAGTTGCCTCAGTATGAACGCCACGTCTGCTGTACCCCGCTCTAAAGCTTCACTGGCTGTCTGGGAGGTGCACTTCTGCCATGCTGGGAGTTAACCTGCCGAGTATTCGAGCAAAGATTCTTTCCCACAATAGAAAGCAGGGTGATTGTTGTGTAATTCGAGCTGCATGCCTTTTCCCCCCTCGTTCTTGTGCAGGGTGACGAGGACTGTGCTGTGCAGTTCCAGAGGGAGTAAACCGTGCTCCCATCAGCTGATGAAGAGTTTGGAGTGGAGTGATGGGCCGCCATTCACCCAAACCTCGGCAAGGAATGAGGGATGGATACCGTCAACTCCTGCGGCTTTGCCATTCTTCAGTAGGCTGATGGCTTTTATAGTCCAGGCAGGGCAGATACAAAAATGGTCGAAATGTGTGCAACAAAACCGTTCTTTTCACGATAAAATAGAATAAATCGTACTGATCACAATGATATAAAGTCGACCGCTGTAGGTGGGCGGGAACATATTAGAGTTTGGTTTTTAATAATTATTTGTCACACTTATGGCCATGAGAGAGCCCCTTACAAAGAGTCGCAAGGCAAGAACCAGCCAGGGTTACGCAAGCGCGGTGTAAGGGGTCGCCAGAAGAAAGCGTTTAGCGCGGTACAGTACTTGTGACTGACTGCTGCCGCGCTGATGCTGTCCTATACCTCCGTTAGTAGGACACTGCGGCAGATGACAGATACTGTACAGAAAATAAGAGAACTCTTTGGGGTCAAAAGGAAACAAACATTTTTAATTTCATCTGTTATATACTAAATTGGTAGAAAACGCAAATTTGCTTTTATGAATGTTTTACTGTAAAAAGAACGGTATGAGATATATATTTTTCTTTGGAAATGAAGCGGTATTTGCAAATGTGACTCACGAACCCTGGCGCAGTAGACACGTCAGTTTAGCATGGGAAAGAAAATGTATCTGGCTGGAGTATGAAGGTGGCAAAATGAAGTGCATCAGTTAGTCATGAAGAGCAAAGACTGTCTGATTCAGTATAAACATGTGTTTACAATGATTATTCAAATGTTTCACATGCTATCAGGATTGCAATTCATTAGAGAAATGTCTGCAACAATTTTGTGAGAATATGGTTTGTTCTTGTGTCTTAAATGTGTTGAAAATTATTAAAAACATCCAAAATTTTGGCGCCATTTTGTGACATGGCAATGTGTCTGAACATGAAGTGGTCAGAAACAAATAAGTACAAACCTGATTAAAATCTAGTACATACAGACCTGATCTATATTCATTTGTTGTGATAATAAAACACTGATCATCAATAAAAATGGTACATTAAGTTTGAAATATTACACACACAAAAACCGCGTGACAGACGTAAACAACCCGTTCCTCTTGACGTTTTTTTTTTTTTTTTTTTTTTTTTTTTTTCATTCAAAGGCAAGCACATTCATGAACACACTACACGTTCTTTACTTGCAACAGGTGGTCAACACGTATGTCTTCTGCAGCACATACACTCATCTTCTGGGAAAAAAAGTCTATTCAACTATTTAAATGCAATCGACGTCGCATATTTATTTTCAGTTCCGCTTTTCTGTGTTACTTCTGCGCATGTAAACGACGCAATAAAAAAATATATATGTAAGCAAAATTAAAACTGTTTTCACATACATCATGCGGATTCATCACGGGAAAGCGTAAATCGGTTTGACAAACACCCTTCAATCGTGTGTGTTTGAACACAGATTCAGAGAATGTGTTGTTTCCGACAGCGTGTGGAATGTACATATGTTACATGGAAATCTCCGATATTTTCATTCGCACCCTGTGGTTGCTATATTTTTAAAAGATAAACTGTGTATGTTAGTACATTTTTTCTCTCATCCGATTACGTTTAGACACAATCACTGTTTCTGACACATGGCGAGATGCGGTAATGTTCGGATACTGGCGCAAGATTTCGAACCAAGGCAACGCATGTAGTTCGGTAAGACTGCTTTCAGTTGAAGACTTGTTGCATCAAAAGTTCCAAACAACAAAGTTCAAAGTAGAAAATCACCCCCTTAAATTACCTTGATTCTGGCTTTTGCTGTCTGGTGAAGTTTTATCACGAAATGATATAGTTTATCAGTTCACAAGACAGACGACGTGTGGAATGAAAAAAATCGTTGTATCCGAAACACGTCATGCCTAAGCACTTATTGTTTTGCAGAATTTGATTAGAACAACCACATTTTACATCACACACGTTCTGAAAAACATAACTATATATTGATTGCGAATGGATTTCTTAAAAGTAATTAAGTTTGAAGCATTTCACGTTTAGTAGTGCTTGAGATGAAGTTGGGTGTCACATTCGGACAGGGAACACATGTTCTTCGGTTCTGCTTTACGCAGATAATAAAATTCCTTATTTTTAGTTGTTGTTTGTTGTTGTTATTGTTGTTGTTTGGGTTTTTTTTTTTCTCCTAGTCTTACTTTTATTACATTTTGTTTTTCTGCAATCCTACATATTTGTTCGCTGTGAGGATAACGCCAATCAGTTTTCTGTTGATTGATCGATTAGAAAGATACAAAGAATCCGGTGTTTTGATCAGGGTTCTTCAGATAAAGATGAAAACTTTTGCCAAGTGATATAAATCATACAATTCCCATTTCATAATAAGATGAACAGTAGTACCTTAAACAGTTAAACACTGCGGAGAACTGATGTGAAAATGGAGTGCCTGCAGTGTTTCTGAAAAATAAAATCATCCAGGGTGGGGAAGTTAGTTTAGGTATTTTGGATTCCATGTTACAAATATCATAAGGTTTTAGGTAATCATTAATAAAATACATAAAAGGATCGCATGATAGATTCATTACTGTCATTATTATAAATCCAGTAATTCAAACATCTGTGTCTGGAAAGTTAGTTTAGGTAACTTGTATTCAATGTTACACGTGTTACAACAAAGTTTTACATAATCATTAATAAAATTTATGATCCATTGTTATCATTATGCTTATTATTTATATCCCATGCTAAATCGACGTCTACTGCGCCAGGGTTCGTGAGTTACATTTGCAAACACCGGTTCATTTCCGAAGAAAAATATGTATTTCATACCGTTCTTTTCACATCAAGGCATGATGTTCAATTTTGCCAACATCTGCTCTCCATACTTTCCGAATTTATTGTCTGGACAGAGCGCTGATAATGTTCATTGAAACCGAAACGGGTTGACACATATTTAGATATTTATATTCTACACGTTAATAAGCAGAGCATGGAGTATATCCAAGTTGTGCATTGCGTAAAATATCAACAAAATTATACTTGCGAACTAAACGATCCCGTGCTGCCTTCGTAAATTCACCTTTGCAGTCGGTATAATACCGATTTCATTCTTTACGATATGTCATGAATGGTAAGAAACTGGAAAACATTCATAAAAGCGGATTTGCGTCTTCTACCAATTTAGTATAAAATACATGAAATTGAAAATGTGTGTTTCCTTTGGACCCCAAAGAGCTCTGTACCTAGCTTTCTGTTCAGAATCAGTTGTCTACCGCAATGACCCGTTCACAGATCAGCATCAGCGCGGCAGCAGTCAGTCACATTTGTATTTGTATTTGTATTCCTTTTTATCACAACAGATTTCTCTGTGTGAAATTCGGGCTGCTCTCCCCAGGGAGAGCGCGTCGCTACACTACAGCGCCACCCATTTTTTTGTATTTTTTCATGCGTGCAGTTTTATTTGTTTTTTCCTATCGAAGTG